>NC_089581.1:57380482-57656347 GCF_019320115.1 Miscanthus floridulus | reverse complement strand
TTTGAGATGTATATACCTATTAACCTGTCCTCTAGGGGACCCTTGTCTCTCCTTATATACTCCGAAGAGACAAGGTTACAAGTAAAGTATCCAATTTGATACTATTACAATATCTAGTACAACTTGTAATCTTGATGTGCACGCCTTGATCTTACGGGCCGGGCCACCTCGGATGGTGTGGCCCATGTACCATCTTGTGGTACCTGGGGGTATATCCCCCACAGCTAGTCCCCGAGCGCCATGTATTCTGATGCGACACGCCATTTTAACCTTCTCCGAACAATGAGGCTTGAGTTCTTAACATCTCCGACCACCATTGTCGCCGGAGAAATAGGTTGTCCGAAGAATGTATGGTGCTCTTAAGAAGAAAGAAAAAGATTTCTATCCTGGGAAGTGTGCCCACTTGAATTTATGAAAAGAAATGTAAGTGCGTCTTGAAGCGTAGCGTCTTTGATCATCAAAGGCGTAGGGGTCAAAAAACAAACACATTCACCGCAAGGTGAAGTGTGCCCACTTAGTTCCCGAGCCTGGTAGTAGGTGACATAGGCACGTGGTGCCAGGGTCTAAAAAGAATTCTCAGTTAAGTTGAGAATCCAATCGTCGTACAGGCGATACGAGATGCACCGGCAGGTGCATCGTACCGATGTAGTCCCTGAGCTTGCTGGAAGGCGAGGTATGAGCCTTGTAGCAAGGTCTAAGTGAGAAAAAATACCCCAACTGTATGCGAGTCGACAATCGTATGTAGTCGAGACGCAAAGTCCCCGAGCCGTGGTCGGAGAGTGGTCGAGGCAGTCCCCGAGCATAGGTCGAGGAGCGAGCGATGAAGTCCCCGAGCTGTGGTCGGAGAGTGATCGAGGCAATCCCCAAGCGTAGGTCGAGAAGCGAGCGACGAAGTCCCCGAGCATAGCTCGAAATTCCTGCAATATAAATATGTAGAATGGTAGTACATGATGTACAAAATAATAAATTATGGAGAAAAATCAGCGGTGAAGAAATAGCGTATGACGCTCAGTAGTCATTTGCAAATGAGCATGATGTGATAAAGCAGTTGGTGCTTTGTAAACATCAGTGTTAATGTGAAGTTTGTGTTTATACTTAATATAAACTGCCCGACCAGTTAGTATGTAGCTGAGTCTCTAGCCCTAGCTAGCTCGTTAACCATAACGCGGGGCGCGGAGCCCGTGCACGTGTAGGAAGAACAAAGCGTCGCTAAGGAGCCGCTGCCGACCACCCATAACGCAGAGGGCAGATGCTCGTGCACGTGTAGGGAGGAGCCAGAGACAGGGCCGTCTCTGGAGGCATCGAGCGTCAACATGACTGGTCGAGGATTTGCATTAAGTATAGCTGTATGTTATATTTAAGATGGTATACATGGACAAACGTTATTTGAAGAATGATCATGACAAGGACGTTGTGGAGAAACGTCGTAATGAAAATTATATTAAATATAAATATTAGAAGTGTACTTATCTTTGGATAGAAATCTGGTCGATGGCGATAAAGTTGTCCGATCCTCGTACTTTTCGGCCTGTTGTGATGGTGGTCGCGGTTGTCATAGCGCCGTTCTTTGTGGCGATCATCATTGCGACATGGTCTGGTGGTCTGGTGGTCGGAGCTCGGCTGAGCCGCTCGCGACGTGGTCGACGTGGTCTGGTGGTCGGAGCTCGGCAGAGCTGCTCACGATGTGGTCGACGTGGTCTGGTGGTTGGAGCTCGGCGGAGCCGCTCGGGACGTGGTCGACGTGGTCTGGTGGTTGGAGCTCGGGATGTGGTTGATGTGGCTTGGTGATGGCTTGACACGAGTGGACGTCTTGCTTCTAAATGCTCCAGCGGATGTACACACATGCACATATATCCATATACGACGATGATTACATCACTGCTGTTAGCAATAAAAGGCAGGTGTACATATATCCAGAGATACATAAAAATATTTAACCAAAAGAAAAGTCGTGACTTAGCTTTTAGATCACATGAATATGCATCGCTCCTTGCATGGGAATGCAGATTGTACGAGCTTCTAGTTTGTATGTGTACATGCAAATCCAAATCTTCCTTGTTTGCATCTCGACGACACGGCGTTGCCCAAAAATCCATCAGGTGGTGTTGCCGTGATGGGTTGAGACCTTCCCTGACATAAGTGGTGCTAGCGAGGTTGGGGAGTTGTACGCCGCTTCTTGAGCTGGTACATGCCGATCTGATCTGCCTGTGTGGCAGACGCAAGAAGCACAACGAGCCCCGCTGTAGGTCATCGTGGATCGTTGTTGAAGGATGTCGCAGATTGTCCATCGCCAAGATGTCACAGTAGCAGATTGATTCCATCATGAAGATGTTGCACGCGAATATATCGCTGAGTTGTCATAGAAATTGTTGTTGACAGACGTCTGCTTTGGGAAGCAGTCGCTGTGGATGATGTTGATGAAGAAAATCGCCATCTGGCTTCACCAAAAGATCAGCACGCACAACCCCTAAAGGGGATAACCCCTAGAGAGGACCCCTACCTGACGCGCCACTGTCGACAAAATATGGTCGGCAGTCCATCTAGGGGTATGCCCATGATGGTAGATTGTTGGCAGACAGGTGCGCAAGACACGAACCGGATGGTTACAGAGACACAAGACATAAGATTTATACAGGTTTAGGCCACCAGTGTGGCATAAAACCCTACGTCCTGTGCTCTGCTATTTGTATTGATCTGGGGTGAGATATGTTGTCCCCCCTGAGGGGACCCCTGCCTCTCCTTCTATAGTCTGGAGGAGGAGGGTTACAAGTAAAATATCCTATTTGGTACTATTACAATATCTAGTATAACTCGTAATCTTGCCGTGTATGCCTTGATCTCATGGGCCAGGCCACCTCGGATGGTGCGGCCCATGTACCATTTTGTGGTACCCGGGGGTATATCCCCCACAGCTAGTCCCCGAGCGCCATGTATTCTGATGCGACACTCCATTTTAACCTTCTCTGAACAGTGAGGCTTGAGTTCTTAACATCTCCGACCACCGTTGTCGCTGGAGAAATAGGTTGTCCAAAGAATGTATGGTGCTCTTAAGAAGAAAGAAAAAGTTTTCCGTCCTGGGAAGTGTGCCCACTTGTATTTCTAAAAAGAAATGTAAGTGCGTCTTGAAGCATAGCGTCTTTGATCATCAGAGGCATAGGGGTCGAAAAACAAACACATTCACCGCAAGGTGAAGTGTGCCCACTTAGTCCCCGAGCCTGGTAGTAGGTGACATAGGCACGTAGTGCCAGGGTCTAAAAAGCATTCCCAGTTAAGTTGAGAATCCAATCGTCATACAGGTGATATGAGATGCACCGGCAGGTGCATCGTACCGATGTAGTCCCCGAGCTTGCTGGAAGGCGAGGTATGAGCCTTGTAGCAAGGTCTAAGTGAGAAAAAATATCCCAACTATATGCGAGTCACCAGTCGCATGCAGTCGAGACGCAAAGTCCCCGAGCCATGGTCGAAGAGTGGTCGAGGCAGTCCCCGAGCGTAGGTCGAGAAGCGAGCGACGAAGTCCCCGAGCTGTGGTCAGAGAGTGATCGGGGCAGTCCCCGAGCGTTGGTCGAGAAGTGAGCGATGAAGTCCCCGAGCATAGCTCGAAATTCCTGCAATATAAATATATAGAATGGTAGTACATGATGTATAAAATAATAAATTATGGAGAAAAAATCAGCGGTGAAGAAATAGCGTATGACGCTCAGCAGTCATTTGCAAATGAGCATGATGTGATAAAGCAATTGGTGCTTTGTAAACATCAATATTAATGTGAAGTTTGTGTTTATACTTAATATAAACTGCCCAACCAGTTAGTATGTAGCTGAGTCTCCAGCCCTAGCTAGCCCATTAACCATAACGCAGGGCGCGGAGCCCGTGCACGTGTAGGAAGAACAAAGCGTCGCTAAGGAGCCGCTGCCGACCACCCATAACGTAGAGGACGGATGCTCGTGCACGTGTAGGGAGGAGCCGGAGACAGGGCTGTCTCTAGAGGGCATCGAGCGTCAACATGACTGGTCAAGGATTTGCATTAAGTATAGCTGTATGTTATATTTAAGATGGTATACATGGACAAACGTTATTTGAAGAATAATCATGACAAGGACGTTGTGGAGAAACGTCGTAATGAAAATTATATTAAATATAAATATTAGAAGTGTACTTATCTTTGGATAGAAATCTGGTCGATGGCAATAAAGTTGTCCGATCCTCGTACTTTTTGGCATGTTGTGATGGTGGTCGCGGTTGTCATAGCGTCGTTCTTCGTGGCGATCATCATTGCGACGTGGTCTGGTGGTCTAGTGGTCGGAGCTCGGCGGAGCCGCTCGGGACGTGGCCTGGTGGTCTGGTGGTCGGAGCTCGGTGGAGCCGCTCTGGACATGGTCTGGTGGTCTGGTGTTTTGATGAAACTCGTGTCGTCCCCTTGATCTTGATGAATGTGTGGTTCAACGGTCCATGTAAGCTGAAGGTGTACGTCGTCCTTCCTTGCTGGGTTGCATGTCCGTCGTGCATGAATACAATGCATTTACTAGTTGACGTCACCTCTTGCATGGAGTTGTAGCTCGATACGTCTGCCTTTGTCGATTGCTTTCCTTGACCGCATGTTGTGATGACATGAGGACCCGGTACAGAGAGGTCTTGCATGGCAGTCGAAGTCGGTAGATAGCACGTATGTCCGGTCTTCTTGGTTTGGCATTGGATCGGCCAATAAATAGACACATGACCAATTACGTCTTGCGCGTTGCGGCATCATCGGAGAATCTGATATTTGCCTGCTGGTCGGAGTTTGTAGAGGTTAAACGCAGGGATCGAACGAACTTGTTTTGAGATCTTGAATTGTCACCATGGATGATGTTGATGAAGAGGATCGCCATCTGATTCACCTAGGAGTCTGTACGCACACCCCCTACCTGGCGCGCCACTATCGACAAAATATGGTCGGCAGTCCACCGAGGGGGGTGCCCGTGGTGGTAGATTGTCGGTAGACGGTGCGTGTAATCAAGAACCAGATGGTGACACAAGGCACAGAGACAGCGATTTAGACAGGTTCGGGCCGTCTGGTCGACGTAATCCCCTACGCCTGTGTCTTTGGTGTATTGTATTGAGATGTATACCTATTAACCTATCCTCTAGGGGACCCTTGTCTCTCCTTATATACTCCAAAGAGATAAGGTTACAAGTAAAGTATCCAATTTGATACTATTACAATATCTAGTACAACTTGTAATCTTGATGTGCATGCCTTGATCTTACGGGCCGGGCCACCTCGGATGGTGCGGCCCATGTACCATCTTGTGGTACCCGGGGGTATATCCCCCACAGACGTGTCCGGTCGCAATTTCGCCGCTCTAGAATCTTTCTGTACTCGATCAGACGTTGTTGTCCTGCATCTGGTCAATTTGCTGCCAGCATCCGGTCTAGCGTCTAGTCGCTGTTGCTGACGCCTGTTGCCGAGCCTCTAGATTGGAGCGTCCGGTTGCTTTTCGCCAGCGTCCGGTCCAGTGTCCGGTCACCTCTGTGACCTCGTTTCTTCGTGATCTTGCGTACGGCTTGATTTCTATTTTTGTGCTTGGACTTTGCTTGATATCTTGGGTCTTCTCTTGTGCTCCTATGGTCTTGCTTATGGTGTTGATCATTGGATCATCACATCGCCTTTGTCCAAGTCATGTCTTGCATCCTATTGAACTACAAAACAATCACTTGCAAATTCATTAGTCCAATTTGGTTGTGTCGGTCATCAAACACCAATATCCCAAGTAAATGGGCCTAGGGTCCATTTTTCTTATAGGTTAAGGGGGTGTAGTGTTATAGCTCAATTCAGTAGTCTTTGAAAGGATCAAGATGCCCAAGAGGGGGGTGAATTGAGCTAATTCTAAATTTCTTTGCAATAATTAAATCCTATGGTTAGCCCAATTAACCCCTTGTGCCTAGATAATGTTTCTAATTGTTCTACCGCACAAAAGACTTGCAACCTAAGTTCCAATCCTACTCTAGCATTGCAATTCTATGAATATAAAGACAAGAATTGAATTGCACAAAGTAAATGCTTAAAGTAAATAGAGAAGGAGGAACACGGCGATGTTTTGCCGAGGTATCGGAGAGTCGCCACTCCCCACTAGTCCTCGTTGGAGCACCCACGCAAGGGTGTAGCTCCCCCTTGATCCGTGCAAGGATCAAGTGCTCTCTACGGGTTGACTCTTCGACACTCCATCGTGGTGAATCACCCACAACTGCTCACAACTTGAGTTGGGTCATCCACAAGCTCCACCGGGTGATCACCGAACTCCCAATCACCACCAAGCCATCTAGGTGATGGCAATCACAAAGAGTAATAAGCATGAACTCTCATTTGACTACGAAAAGCCTAATGAGAAGGTGGATGCACACTTTGCTACTCTTGATCTTCACTAATGAGGGCTCTCTTTGAGATTCTCAAATCTCAATCACCTCACTAGGACCTTGCTCTTCTTGGCACTCTCTAAGGTGTTTCTCAGCTGTTGGAATGAGCAAAAGTACCCCCCACACGAGCAGAGGTTGTATTTATAACACCGGCTGAAAAACGAACCATTATGTGCCTCTGCGGGGTGACCGGATGCTCCGGTCATGTTGACCGGACGCATCGGTCAGTATACCCTGAGCTCTAGTGGTTATGAGTTGACCGGATGCGTCCGGTCACATTTTCTCCTCACTAGAACCTTACTGATGTCGATTGGACACTGGACCTTCAGAGTCCGGTCACTTGCTGAGCAGCGTCCGGTCAGCATTGACCAGACACGTCCGATCAGGATTCTCCCTCTTTGGGACCTTACTGGAGTCGACCGGACGCTGGCCCTCAGCGTCCGGTACCATGACCTCGCAGCGTCCGGTCATTTCCACATGATTTCACCTTGGTCAAATGAACTGACCAGACTCTGAGCCAGCGTCCGGTCACACCGGAGCCAGCGTCCGGTCAATATTTGACCCTCCATTGACTTCCTACTCTCGAACATATGTGAATGAAGTTTGCTCCATTAGATCAAAGGGCTGTTGTGGAGCTACCTAGTGCTAGTTTTAATAAGTGTGCACCGCACCTAACTCACTAGACTCACCTAGGTCAAGCTACCCGTTCATACCCCCCTTAATAGTATGGCCAAAGGAAAAACAAAGTCCTAAACTACTCTAAGTGTCTCTCCAACTCCAATCGACACTTAGAACTAGTCCATCCTTAACCTTGTCGTCCATCCTTTGAAAACTAAAACGATTTCCATCGTAGGGGCATGACAACTTTGATTGCCCAATTGATCTCCATTACCGTGACCTAACTCAATTGTTTCTGCAAAACACACGTTAGTCACAGTAATCACGTATTGTCATTAATCACCGAAACCCAACTAGGGGCCTAGATGCTTTCAATCTCCCCCTTTTTGGTGATTGATGATAATACTACCTCGAGTATGTGAAAGAGATGAGGTTTTTAACATGCTTGGATCATATAAGCTTTAGGCAATAAGAACAAAAGTGTTAGACAAGCTTATATGACCCAAGCCATCATGATGTACTCAAAAGATATGAAATATGCATGAGTATAGGTAATAAAGCTCATTTGCATCGGAGTAAAGCACGGAAGCAAAGGCAAATGAGCAAAAAACAAGTGATATGACATATAAAGAATTCAAAGTAGAGAGCACACATGTCATATATCATGATCACATAGATATCACTATCACATAGATATAGTAGTAAACATGAATGCATAATGTATCACACACACAAAAGCATAATAGTGTATCTCACAAATAGAAACTCCAAATATAAATAGATAAGCTAATATAATAACTAAGCTCCCCCTAGATAAGTAGCTCCCCCTAAGCCTAACATACTCGAACCCTCTCCCCCTTTAGCGTCAAACACCAAAACCTACGGGTCGGTCGGCAGGGCTGCAGCGGACGAGCTAGGCGCTGAGGAACGAGGAGCGAGGTGGAACTAGGTGCCATCATCGTCTGATCTATAGCTCTGAGCTGTTTGACCCTCTGTAGTTGGTAGTGATGCTAAAGTAGTCTGGGTCAGATCAGGAACTAGTGCTGCTGTAGGCTGAGCTGGTATAACTGAAGTAGTTGGCTCTAATGATGCCACGGAGGAGGGGAGCGTCTCTATCATCACTGTGATAGGTGCAGCCATAGAAGGACCTGGAACATGCAGGTATGGAGGAGTGGGCTACCCTATCAACTCACTGAAGGAAGCTCCAAGACTCCTGGAGACTGAAGTGTCTGGCTCAAGTAGCGATGATGTCTATGCCGGTGTGAAACCCATCTGGAGTGGTGTGAATTGCGGGGCTACCATGGGCAAAGCAACCACTGGGACACCTGCTCTATCGGTGAAGCATACTGTGCTAGTGGTTGTCCCTGACTCTGAAGCCCACTAGGCTATAATGCTGGAGTCATCGAAGTGGTAGCAGGCTAACCAAGCTAGGGCGAAGCCTGTGGCGGTGGGGCCCCAATTGCCTACACTACATGCTGCATGAACTCGAGAAGCTGCTGCTGCATGAGGATCTACTGCTGATGCATAGCCTGTTGTTGCTGCTATAGTGCCTGTGTCTGCTGCTGAATAACAAGCTGCTGGTGCTAGAACTCATCCTACCGAGTCTAGAACTATGCAAGTGTAGCAGTTGTCTCCTGAGCCTGTCTGGCCTGGTCCTGCCTCATCCGCTCAAGTATAGCAAGAAGAGCGGGGTCAGTCTATGGGGCAAGTGGTGCTGAACTAGAGCTACCGGCCTCAGCATCATGTCGTCATGGAGGCATCTATGGAATGGGATGGTAATCATCATTCGAACTGTCACTGGGCTCGCTAGTGACCAACCCCTCCTACTGAGCAAGCTCCTCCTCCTCTATAGCTGTAATACCCCTGATAATATCATCCTGCTGGGCTATAGTCTCTGGCACCTCTGGATAACGGCATGGCTGACTCGGTGCCTATGGGGTACTATGGCGGATCATCTAAGACAGGTTATAAGCAGGGAACTCTGTTGTGGCACCACTATACTCAGCGATCATCTTAGGTGACTTAACAAAAATAGCTTTATGGATAAGGAATGTGACCTAGTGAGCGTAAGGTAGCTCCCTATGACCTCTAAAGCCCTTAGCTATAGTGTCCTCCATATCTGATAGAAGAAGATCCCAGATGTTAAAGACTGACTGCTGCATCAGAGAGTTGAGAAGCCATAGCTGAATCCAAGTCAATCCTTCTCTATATCCCATCCTCGGGAGTAAAGTCCTCCTCATAACAGCCTCAAGCACATGAGCAGTGGGTGTGAGATCACTGGGGTTCCTCCTTGACCCCTTGCCAAAAGGCTCAGTGAAGCAGTGACGTACCAAGTCTATAGGGGGTACCATGCCACCATGAGGACGTCTAGGGGGTGTAGTCTGTCCATAGCACACCTCATGGAGCCTGACTGGCTGCTCTTGAAGCCTAAGAATCTCCCTGACCCTGGTGCTCATCAACCAATAGTCTCTGCCACCAAATGCAAAGTGAATAAACCTGTGGTGGGGGTCAATCTAGAGAGATGCATAGAACCGGCGAACCCAAGATGGAACATATAATCCGGTCCATCCAATCAGATCTATCAGCCTCGGTAGATATGCAAGGTAGGGGCAAATGTGCTCTCTAGCTGCTACAATAATAGACTCTATGTTGCACACTCTTTGTGGTCTAAAGACTGCTCCGCTGTTGAGATAAGCATTATAGAAGTCCTCCTGTAGGGGTATATAGAATCCCTCTGATGCTCTCTCGTCCCTCCTAGGTGGAAACCACACCTCAAACTCAACAAACCTCAATTGCTGCACCTGCTTGGCCGTGGTGGCCCTCAGGTCAAGATGGGTCACTAGAGGCGGACCCTGTGGTCAAGGTGGTGGACGAGAACCCCTCCTCTGAGTGACTGGCCTCGGTGAAACTAGGACACGAGTACGACCAGAGCAACGTAACTGTGGCTGAGGTGCCGGCTCTATCTCCTCGGCCTGCTGGATCTACTCACCCTCCTAAGACTGCTGTGTCGGCTATGGCTCCTGAGTCTGCTAAGCTGGCTGAGGCTCCTGAGTCGGCTGTGTGGGCTGAGGCTGCTGCTATAGCTCCCCCTGAGGCTGAACCTCGTCAATGGCAACACGCCATCCTCCAATCATGAGGGTCCTAGCTGGACCACCATGAAGGTGCTCAACTCGCTAAAGTGAAGCCATCGCCTCTGGTGAAAGTGGATCAGCAATCTGGACTCCACTGCGAGCACCTCCTCTCTCGGCATGCTCTGTGGCCTCTGCAACTACGGCGGCTCTCGCTGTATCTGCATCTGGATACTTGCGCTTCTTGACTGCCAGCTTCTTGGTCGCCTTGCCTTTAGGTTCTGTAGGCTGGCGATGCGGGGGCCTTGGATCCTCATCACCAGGACCACCTCTGACATTCTTTGTATGAGCCATCTGAAAGATCTAAGATGAATCAACTGCCCCTAACAAAGAAACAACTGCCTCTGACAAAGATCAACTGTCGCTGATAATTTCGAGGCTTGGCCTTGTTCCGTACTCGCGAGCTTGGCCCCGAGTTAACTGACAACTGCCACTGACACCTCAATGGAACTGGCTCGCTGCACGATGGAATAGAAAGGATATACAAATAAATACAATATATCTAATAGATGTGAAACCCTAGGAAGCAAGCAATTTAGAGACGAGATTGAAATGGAGGCTTGCTACTTGTCAAAACAACAAAACGGCGAGAGGAGGAATGGATCGGGGGACACTAAATCGGCTAGGGTTGCTGGTCGGCGAGGATCAGCAATCCGACATGGTGAATCGACGGCCGAGGGTAGCAGTAGCTAGGGCACTGGAATAGGGGCTCAGCGGCGACGTTAGGGTTGCGCGATAGTGGGGAGCAGAGAGATGTGGGGAGGCACTGCAGGCGGCGGCGAGGCACACGGCGGCTCTGGCTCAGCATGGGGGACAGCTGCTGACGGTGGCGCTAGAAGCTAGAGCAGCGGCGGCGTGGGGAATCGCTGCACGGTGGCGTAGAGGCGTAGTGCGGTGCGCGGTGGTGGAGCAGGGAGCTATGGGCAACGACGCAGGGAGTGGCGCAGCTGTGCGGAGAGCAGGGCGCAGCGATGCTGGTGCGGTGGCTAGGGCATGGCTGTCGTAGCGGTGTGGAACAGCGGCGGTGGTATGGGCGATGCGGTGGTGCGAGGAAGATGGATTAGGTTAACACGCGCTGTGATTAGCTTATAAGGTGGCACCCCGAACGGAACATAAAAGGAAACAGAGAAGAGTCCTGAAACCGCACGAAATCTACTGACTGGATGCTCTGATGGCAGCGACCGGACGCTGCCACCCAGCGTTCGGTCGATTCCAAAGAGGTCTAATTCCTCTAGAATCGCAACCGGACGCGTTCGGTGGACACCGACCGGACGCAGCCAGAGTCCGGTCACCTAGCCTTGACGTCTTCATGATCGACCGGATGCTGAAGCTCCTTCTGACTGAATGCTGGCAAAACACTATTCCAATATACGGCCACTCCTACTCGGTAGCTGTTCACCTCCTATGAACTGACCAGACGCTGGACATTAGAGTCTGGTGCAGCGCTCGGTCACTCCTTCAGCGAATCTTCAAATTCCTTCATGATGCCTGTTCCCAATCAAGTCCCAACTTGAATAAGATCCAAATAAACACCAATTGGGACTGATATGAGTGACCTCTCTCAAACCCTCAAGTTTTTCAAAATATTTTGCCTTAGGCTATAATTCTTTTTTAAGAAATTAGGCAATAAGAGGGCAATTTAAGATAAACGACAAAACAACATTCATGCATATGCAATACTTGGATGTAAATCTAGTTGCTTGTCAAGTTTGATCTAAGGTTAAGCTTCTTCACACGCTTTACGGCAGTTATCTTAACCATGTTAGACAAGCCCTATATGCATTATAAATCATTAAACATGTTGTATAATACAATGCAATGCAAGGGACAACACAAGCTCAATTTTTAGTGAAGTTACTAAAATCAAGCACATTTAGTTCATTCCGCAATCTACAAATTGTTGCCTCATCTAGCGGTTTAGTAAAGATATCCGCCAATTGATCCTTAGTCCTTACACCTTCTAGTGATATATCATTTTTAGCAACATGATCTCTAAGAAAGTGATGGCGGATATCTATGTGCTTGGTGCGAGAGTGTTGAACCAGATTATTTGCAAGTTTTACCGTACTTTCATTATCACACAAAAGAGGTACTTTATCTAGAACTACACCATAGTCTAGCAAAGTTTGTTTCATGTAAAGTATTTGTGCACAACAAGCACCCATGGCAATGTATTCCGCTTCGGCAGTGGACAAAGCCACACTATTTTGTTTCTTGGAGGACCAAGACACAAGTGATCTACCAAGCAAATGGCACCCTCCGGATGTGTTCTTTCTATCAACTTTGCAACCGGCATAATCCGAATCAGAATAGCCAACTAACTCAAATATAGCTCCTTTGGGATACCAAAGGTCAATGCTTGGTGTGTGCTTAAGATACATAAGGATTCTTTTTACGGTAATTAAATGAGTTTCCTTAGGATTAGCTTGAAACCTAGCACACATACACACACTAAACATGATGTCGGGCCTAGATGCGGTCAAATATAACAAGCTACCAATCATAGAGCGGTAAAGAGTTTGATCAACCGGGTTACCTCCCTCATCTAGGTCGATATGTCCATTGGTTGGCATTGGAGTCTTGATTGGCTTACATTCATCCATCTTGAATCTCTTGAGAAGATTATTAGTATATTTCTCTTAAGAGATGAAAATCTCTTCTCTCATTTGCTTGACTTGAAAATCAAGAAAGAATGTAAGCTCTCCAATCATTGACATCTCGAACTCCTTCGACATCAATTCACCAAATTCTTTGCATGAATCTTTATTTGATGATCCAAAGATGATATCATCAACATACACTTAACAAATGAAGATATGCCCATCAAGCTTCTTGGTGAATAGTGTGGTGTCGACCTTCCCAATGGTGAAGCCCTTCTCAATAAGGAAGTCCCGAAGGCGCTCATACCAAGCTCTTGGGGCTTGTTTAAGCCCATATAATGCCTTCGACAACCTATAAACATGATTAGGATATCTAGGGTCTTCAAACCTAGGAGGTTGATCAACATAGACTAGTTCATTAATAAAGCCATTTAAAAATGCACTTTTCACATCCATTTGATAAAATTTTATTTCATGATGTGATGCATATGCAAGGAGGATATGAATAGCTTCTAATCTTGCAACCGGGGCAAAGGTCTCTCCAAAATCCAAACCTTCAATTTGAGAGAACCCCTTTGCAACTAGTCTTGCCTTGTTCCTCACAACAACACCTTGATCATCTTGCTTGTTTCAGAACACCCGCTTTGTTCCAATGACTCTTGCACCTTTTGGTCGCTCTTCAAGAGTCCAAACTTCATTGCGAGTGAAGTTATTCAACTCTTCATGCATGGTATTTATCCAATCCGGATGTTGAAGAGCTTCTTCTACCTTAGTAGGCTCAAAGCAAGAGACAAAAGAGTGATGAGCAATAAATGAAGCAAGTTTTTGAGATCGAGTCATTACACCCTTTGATGGACTCCCTATGATGAGATCTTGTGGATGATCTTGAAGTAGGGGTGTATTTCTTCTATTGACCACTTGAGGGGGAGGTTGTGGAGCATCAACATCTTATGCTTGTACCACTATTTGTTCATGGGAGACATGAGTATCTTCATTTTCTATTCTCCCATCTTTTTCATCATCTTGTGGCACACTTGATGAAGAAGGTGGATCAATCACTTGTACATCATCTTCATCATCTTTAGGCTTGATGTCTCCAACCGGAATGTTCTTCATAGCCTCCCTCAATGGTTCATCACCTACATCATCAAGATTCTCATGTGCTCCTTGGGAGCCGTTAGATTCATCAAATTCCACATCATATGTTTCTTCAACCAAGCCGGTGGCATGATTAAATACTCTATATGCTTTGGACTTTGATGAGTAACCAACAAGAAACCCAATATCACAACATCTTTGAAACTTCCCTAGGTGTTGCCGCTTCTTGTAGATGTAGCATTTGCAACCAAACACCCTAAAGAAGGAGACGTCCGTCTTCTTCCCATTGAGCAACTCATAAGGTGTCTTGCCAAGAAACTTTTGAAGGAATAGGCGGTTGGATGCATAGCATGCGGTGTTGATTACTTTTGCCCATAGAGCTTCAGGGGTGTTGTACTCATCAAGCATTGTTCTTGCAAGAGTGATCAATGTCTGGTTCTTCCTCTCAACTACACCATTTTGTTGAGGAGTATACGTTGTGGAGACTTCATATTTGATTCCAACTTCATCACAATAAGCTTCTATGTTTGTGTTGTCAAATTCTTTCCCATTGTCACTTCTTATCTTCTTGAGCTTCACTTCAAATTCATTTTGTGCTCTCTTGGCAAACTTCTTGAAGCAAGATGCAACTTTGGATTTGTCATGAAGGAAGAATACCCATGTATACCTTGAATAATCATCAACAATCACAAGAAAATAAAGATTTCCTCCCAAACTCTTGTATGTTGTTGGTCCAAATAAATCCATGTGAAGAGTTCTAGCACTCTTGCGGTTGACCTAAAAGCTTTTGTTGGATGGGTATTTGCAACTTGTTTGCCGGCTTGACATGCACTACAAAGCTTGTCCTTCTTAAACTTCACATCCTTCAACCCTCTCACCAAATCATTCTTCATAAGCTTCTTGAGTGAGCTCATCCCAACATGAGCAAGTCTTCTATGCCATAGCCACCCAAGTGTTGTTTTGGTGAATAGGCATGTCTTCAAGTTTGCATCTTCGGAGGTAAAGTCCACTAGATATAGGTTGTTGTATCTAAATCCTTTGAATATCACATGATCATCATCCTTTTTGGATACAACAACCTCCTTCTCGGTAAATAAGCATTGGAAGCCAAGATCACACAATTGTCCAATGGATAGCAAGTTGAAACTCAATGAAGCAACATATAGCACATTGGAGATGGAGTGATCATTTGATATTGCCACTTTGCCCAATCATTTGACCTTGCCCTTTGAATTATCTCCAAATGTGATTCTTTCTTGTCGATCTACTTCTTCATCTAGTGAGGTGAACATACGAGGATCACCGGTCATATGTTGTGTGCAACCACTATCAATAACCCAATGACTTCCACCGGTCTTGTAGTTCACCTACACACAAGAGATCAAGCTTTAGGAACCCAAACTTGTTGAAGGTCCTTCACCTTCTCAACAAGTGACTTTGCAACCCAAATTTTCTTAGGCCTATTCTTATTTGGAGGTCCTAAGAACATCACTTTCATCTTTCCACTAGAATCCTTTCTAAGCATGTAGTGAGCATTGAAGGCAAAGGGTCTAGCATGCTTGGGCAAGGGTTGTGGTGGTGGAGTTTGACACTCATGAGCAAAGTGGCCTTCTTGTCCACACTCAAAGCATTGCTTTGGCTTTGGCTTTGGCTTTGATTGTTGTTGTTGAGCTTGAGCCTTCTTCTCTTTGTTTGCCATGTACCCAATGCCACTTCTATCCATCTTCATGATGGTGTTCATTAGAAGCTCACTTTGAAGATACTTGCCTCTAGTGAACTTGCTCAATCCAATCTTAAGATGCTCTTTTTCCAACTTGAGCTTCTTGTTTTCTTCCTTGAGAGCATCACTACTTTTATCTTCCTTGAGTGCAACATTGTTTCTCTCTTCCTTGAGTTTCTTGTTTTCTTCTTTTAGCTTCTCATTCTCAAGAGCCAAGTCACCATCAGGATCAAGAGTTTCTAGCACAATGGTGTTGTGGATTTTGAGCTCTTCAAACTCTTTCTTTAGCTTTTCATTGTCATGCTTGAGCTTGACATACTCATCATAGTCATTGCACTCAACCACTTGCTTGCCTTTGCCACTAGATCCCTGCTCAATGCTCTCATCAATTAAATCATCACATGATATAGCTATATCAATCTTAACAACATCGTTAGTAGCATCATGTGACTCATTGGGTAAAAATTCTTGAGCAATAATAAGATTGTCATGATTAATCTTGAGAGTAGTATATTCATCTTTTAGCTTATTATGGCTAGTGGTGAGCTCTTTGTGCACCCACTCAAGTTTATCATGTTTATCTTTAAGCTCTTTCTTAGAAGATTTGAGCTCCTTGAGTTTGGATGACATAGCATCATTTGCTTCTCTAAGCTCAACACTAGCCTTTTCGGCTATCTCACATTTAGCTAAAAGAGAATCATTCTTAATCTCAAGCTTTTCATTTTTAGCTCTAGTCTTTATAACGATCTTAGTGTGTTTCTTTAGCAATTTAGCAAGATCATCATAAGTAGGTGACTCATATTCATCATCATCGCTATCACTATCACTATCATCATTATGAGCATGATCATCACCACTACTATCATCATCATGTGATACCTTTCGTTCATCTTTGGCCATAAGGCATAGGTGTGTAGAGGATGATGGTGATGGTGGCGGTGAAGATGATGAGTCAATAGCAATGGCGGCCACCTTCTTGTTGTCACTATCATCATCGGATGATCCACTAGATGAATCAATGTCCATGACCCAATCACTGACGATGTAAGCCTTTCCACTCTTCTTCTTCTTGTGGAAATCCTTCTTCTTGCCATCTCTATTCTTGTATGGCTTGTTCTTTTTCTTCTCATCTTCATCTTCATTGCTTGAGTCATCTTTCTTGCCCTTGTTCTTGTTCTTGAACTTGTCTTTCTTGGGCTTTGTGCATTGGTGAGCTAGATAACCAAGTTCTCCACAATTGTAGCAATCCATCTCGGAGATTGGCTTCCTTCTAGAGCTAGTGAAGAACTTCTTCTTCTTGCCATCAAACTTGATGCCACTCTTGTTAAGCTTCTTTAGCATCTTGGCGGTCTTCTTCACCATGAGAGCAAGACTTTCATCATCAACTTAATCTTCACTTGAGCTCTCATACTCAAGTCTTGCTTTGCCCTTCACTTGGCTAGCTTTGAATGCTAAGTCATTATCTTTCTTCTTGGTAGAGGATGAGCCATCTTGTGGCGTGATGTGCATGTACATCTCATGAGCATTGATCTTCCCCAAGATTTGTGTCGGTGTAGAGGTGGAAAGATCACCTTGATGTAGCATGGTCACAATATGCCCATATTTGTCAATGGGGAGGACACTCAAGATTTTTCTTACAACATCAGATGGTTGCATTTGAGTGAGTCCAAGCCCATTGACTTCCTCTACAAGAACATTCAAACGTGAATACATTTCATTAGCACATTCCTTAGGAAGCACTTCAAAAGAGTTGAGCTTTTTCATGACAAGATGATAGCGTTCCTCACGCTCACTCTTAGTTCCCTCATAGAGCGCACAAACGTCCGACCATAGTGCATGGGCGTCTTTGTGATTCCTCACCCGATTGAACACATCTTTGCAAAGGCCTCTAAAGATGGTGTTTCGAGCCTTTGTATTCCACTTCTCGTAATTCACCTCATCGCCTTATAGGTTAGTAGCATCCTGAGGTTTTGGGAAGCCTTGTAAGGCGGCTCTAAGTATACCAACATCTAGAGCCTCTAGATACACCTCCATGCAAATTTTCCAATAAGGAAAGTCATCTCCCTCAAAGATAGGAGGAGGTCCATCCCCGTGAGACATCTTGCTCTAGGCGGTTAAGCCTAAATATGTGAGCACAAGGCTCCAATACCAATTGAAAGGATCAAGATGCCCAAGAGCGGGGGTGAATTGGGCTAATTCTAAATTTCTTTGCAATAATTAAATCCTATGGTTATCCCAATTAACCCCTTGTGCCTAGATAGTGTTTCTAATTGTTCTACCGCACAAAAGACTTGCAACCTAAGTTCCAATCCTACTCTAGCATGGCAATTCTATGAATATAAAGACAAGAATTGAATTGCACAAAGTAAATGCTCAAAGTAAATAGAGAAGGAGGAACGCGGCAATGTTTTACCAAGGTATCGGAGAGTCGCCACTCCCCACTAGTCCTCGTTGGAGCACCCACGCAATGGTGTAGCTCCCCCTTGATCCACGCAAGGATCAAGTGCTCTCTACGTGTTGATTCTTTGACACTCCGTCGCGGTGAATCAACCACAACCGCTCACAACTTGAGTTGGGTCACCCACAAGCTCCGCCGGGTGATCACCGAACTCCCAATCACCACCAAGCCATCTAGGTGATGGCAATCACCAAGAGTAACGAGCACGAACTCTCACTTGACCACGACAAGCCTAATGAGATGGTGGATGCACACTTTGCTACTCTTGATCTTCACTAATGAGGGCTCTCTTTGGGATTCTCAAATCTCAATCACCTCACTAGGACCTTGCTCTTCTTGGCACTCTCTAAGGTGTTTCTCAGCTGTTGGAATGAGCAAAAGTACCCCCACACACGAGCGAAGGTTGTATTTATAACACTGGCTAAAAAACGAACTGTTATGTGCCTCTGCGGGGTGACCGGACGCTCCGGTCATGTTGACCGGATGCACCGGTCAGTATACCCCGAGCTCCAGTGGTTATGAGTTGACCGGACGTGTCCGGTCATGTTTTTTCCTCACTGGAACCTTACTGATGTCGACCGGACGCTGAACCTCCAGAGTCCGGTCACTTGCTGAGCAGCATCCGGTCAGTAACCGGAACCTGATCAGCGTCCGATCAGCATTGACCAGACGCGTCCAATTAGGATTCTCCCTCTTTGGGACCTTACTGGAGTCGACTGGATGCTGGCCCTCAGCGTCCGGTACCATGACCTCGCAGTGTTCGGTCATTTCCAGACGATTTCACCTTGGTCAAATGAACTGACCAGACTCTGAGCCAGCGTCCGGTCACACCGGAGCCAGTGTCCGGTCAGTATTTGACCCTCCATCGACTTCCAACTCTCGAACATATGTGAATAAAGTTTGCTCCATTGGATCAAAGGGCTATTGTGGAGCTACCTAGTGCTAGTTTTAACAAGTGTGCACCACACCTAACTCACTAGACTCACCTAGGTCAAGCTACCCGTTCATACCCCCCTTAATAGTATGGCCAAAGGAAAAACAAAGTCCTAAACTACTCTAAGTGTCTCTCCAACTCTAATCGACACTTAGAACTAGTCCATCCTTAACCTTGTCGTCCATCCTTTGAAAACCGAAATGATTTCCATCATAGGGGCATGACAACTTTGATTGCCCAATCGATCTCCATTACCGTGACCTAACTCAATTGTTTCTACAAAACACACGTTAGTCATAGTAATCATGTATTGTTATTAATCACCGAACCCCAACTAGGGGCCTAGATGCTTTCAGTCTCATATACCATCTTAAGTGTAGCTAAGACCATTTAGGTTTTGTAGCAACGGTTTAGTCGCGGTGGGAGCTTTAAAAATCATGCACAGCACGTCTTCGGCCTGTTTCCCTGAGAGGGCGCAGTCATCGCGCCTTAGGGTCATGACATCATCGCGTCGGTGCATCTTGAGCGCGCCCGCGCGCTGTCCATGCTCAGCTAGCCTTGCCGGCCGGCCGATCCGTCAGGGGCGCTGTGGTGTGGGGCCGCTGCTCGTGCGGCCATGCGGTGCTGCCCCTATCCCGCCAAGGCGCGCACATGCCAAGCCATCGGCCATACCCCACCACCCTCTCTATGTTTCTTATCTCTCTACCACCATCGAGCCGTGCCCATGTGTGAGCCAGAGAGTGGTCACCTCTACTCAATTCCGCCCGTCTACACCTTTGCCCTCCCATCTTCTCACCACCCGAACCCACACAGCCATGATGACGCCCTGGCCAAGCACCAATTTGGCTCCTTTCCACCGGTGTGCTGTTAAGGCTGCTCCTCGGCCATGACCGAGGGTAGACCTCCATTCCTCCACCGGAGCCCAATTACTTGTGCCACTACATTCGCTTTGCTCTCCTCTTAGCCCTGCGCACCCCAGTCCAGTCGCTACCGCCTCTACTCTACCGTTGATGCGACCATGCCACCACGGTACGCTCTCACATGGTTCGGCAGCACGTGGACGGCCTCTCTCCGTCGCTTTCCGCTCCAACCCTTACTGCGGCTTAGATTATTGTAGTCCCTTGATGCTCTCACGGTAGCTGGTTGGGACCGTAGCAGCTCTAGTTTGTCGGGGCAGCTACACCACCATCGTGGCTGACCATGCACCACCGTAGCCATCTCCATCTCGTCCCGTAGCCCTATGTCGCTGCTAGGTGTAGGTAGTGGAACCCTAGATGAGGGTGGGCCCGATCAACGGGATGGAGTGGACCTCTGGTGGCCAGCGTAGCTTCTCCATGCCGCCACTCGCCGCGCCGCCACGCACGGGGTCATGAGGGGGTGTGCATGGGAAAATTTCTAGAATTCCAGGGGGTAAGCGAGAGTAGCTGTGAGTAATAGGAATAGTGATAGGACTCTAGTGCAGTTTGGGAAGAATCTGAGGTGTTGGTCGCAAAAGTGCCTCATGCGCGGGCTCTCTCTCTGTCGCGGGCCGGCCTGCGTTGCGTGGGTCAGGTCAGAGGGCCGCGTGTGCGTGCGCACGCTGCACCGCGCATGTGGGCCACGTGGAGAGATTCGTTTTTCATTTTCATAAGGAATTAGAAATAGTTTTCTAATTTAATTTTTGAGCTGATCTTTGGTAATTAATACAAAATCATGTAGGTGTTCAAATATTGTGAAACAAATTTTGTTAGGTTTCTAAAATTGTGCTCTATCTGTTGGTGTATTTAGTTTATGTTTATATGTGTTGACATTAGGGGCTATTAAATCAATCAAGGATGCTTAATAATATTAAGTTAATTATTGTAGGAATTTCTGAGATAAATTGGTGATAGCTTAAGTCCTAGAATTTTTATAGTAGCTTCATTATATTATTATGTGCTCACTGTAATTTTTATGGCTTTAGAATAGACTAAGCATTTGGATAGTTAAATGCTCTTTGTTTCAATATACATTAAATCATCAATAGAAATAAAGATATATCCTTCATTTGCAAAGCTAGGTGTTTGTTAGTTGAACCCAACACTTTGCTTCGTAAAGATGATAGTTAGCTTAGTACCTTGGTCATTAGAGCTAGCTTAGTAGCTTGGTATGCGTATTCTTAGTCTAAGAGTTGTTGTTGCCTAAATGCTAAGTGTTGCATCATCATCGCATGCATGTAGAGAACGAGTTGGCGGAGATCGTGACCACCGGCGATCATGAGTTCAAGGAGATCATCGAGGAGTACGAGGTGGAGATTCTCGTGCAGGAGGAGGTCCCAGAGTAGCCATTGACTGACTCAGCTGACACCGCGCCTGCTCAAGGCAAGCCCTGGTGCATAACCCCTTATTTTTTATAATCACTATTTATATATGTTATGTGCATTTACATTAACACAAATTTTATGGAAACCACATGCATAGATATACATGTCCTAAGAGTCTTACTAGTGCAGGTTCGAGTAGCTACTATGCTTAGGTTTTCGGAAGCGTGAGTAACCTGTCATTACTCACAATAGGTGATTATTATTATTACTCTCATAATAAAATGATGAAAAGAAAATGGGGACCGGTGTAACACCTCTGGTGTTACGAGCTCGCTTAGCACTAAGATTATGGCCTGAGAGATAGATCTATAAATATAGTGAGTTGGTTACGTAAATGCCTGTATGTGTTAATGAAAAATCCTAACGCGAAGCGTAGAATAAGTAGTTTTAATTGTTTGGCACAAAAAGCAAAAAAAATTATAAACAAAATAGAATATAACTTGTATTTAGTACTTGAATAAAATCTGGAGTGCAAGTTTAATATATGAAAATGCAACTCTTGTTTTGGTGAATAAAAGTTGTTCAATACTATATCTGATAGCTCAGAAATAAGAATCGGACATTTCAACTAGACTTTTCATGAATCGGCCGGAAGTTGAAATTATAATTAGGATGCTATTTTTGACTAATTATATTAAGCAAAATAATTAAGAGGTGTTCAAATGTTTTGCTCCTGTGGGTTAGTATGGAGTATGGGCTATGTCTTGCTATGTTTGTTAGTTGAAATCGTCGAGGTTTAGACCTTGCAATAATTACGGCAAAGTGCTTAGGAATGTTAATTCTAACTGAAACCTTGAATTCTTTTAAGTATGAAATGATAGTAGACAATGTCATTTTGGCAATTGATTTCTGAAAATTCAGTTAAACACTAGTGCCATGTTTTTATTTAGTGATTTACACCAAAGTGGGTACTTTGTGATGATGTGATAGTTAGTGTTGTTAGAGCTTGGTTTAGCTATTAATAAAATGCTTTTAAGTACCTAAAATGTGCTAGGTTTGGCAGTTGAGCCCTTTGGCGTGGTCATCGTGCCCATGTCGTCACGTGAACCGCGTAGCAAGCTGGTCGGCTACGGCCGTCCACGTGTTGGCCGGTCCCGGCCTAGCTATGGTCTGGCGGGTCGTGTGCTGCTATTGTGCTCAGCTACGCCACTGCCCGGCCTCACCCCACCCTGTTGCACGCGATCACAGCCGCTTGTCTCACCTACCCCCTTCTGGCTCCTGTGTCTGGCTTAAGGATAGGGTGAGCCCATCCACGGCCCCTCGCTCGCTCTCGCGCTCCTCTACCCAGCTTCCCTCTCTGCCTCCCCTCGCGTTCTCCCTTGCTTTGCTGCTCGCAAGCATGCCATGGCCGCCACCAGCTAGGGCTCTTGCCGTCGTTGCGCTCCTAGTCGTCCTTGCCGCTCTGCTTACGTCCGGCGTGGACGTTGGGCGCAAAGCCTGAGTCCGGCGTGGACGGGAGATTCAGGAGCGTGAGGCACAGGGTGGTGGTGAACAGCGAGAAGTCCCGGGTGTCCATGGTCTTCTTCGGCGGCCCACCACCCAGCGAGCCACGTCGGCCCAATATGGCCCAATAGCATACTAGCGATGGGCTTACCGTCTCTTCTCACCTTAGCCATTTCAGTTCCACTTTCCTAATTTATAGAATCTCAACAACCCGCGTCCCTCTCTCCATTCTCAGTTTCTTTCGGTGGCACAGTTTCTCTCGGTGGCACAGGAGAAAGAAGACGGCACAGTAATTCATCGCCTGCAAACGGCACCAGGATTGAAGGTAACTGATATACATCTCTCCTTCATATTCATTTGATGTATGCATTTGTGCTACTACGACGATCTCCACGATTCAAGGACGAAAACCATGTACTGCTATTGTGCCACATAAACATCATTGCAATTAGTACTAAGATCTACTGCTATTACACATGGCTTCTGATTTGTGAGACTACGAATGAGCATTAGTGTCAACATATAGAGACGAACAGTAAAGAGTAATTTTCCTGATTTGAAATAGCAATGGCTACGGCAGAATATAGAGGCCAGCCGAGTCCATCGTCTGGAATCGGCACCATGGATATGGCGGCAGATGGAGGCCAGCTCCGTACTCCAATCGGCAACCGGGTTCAAAATGAGTCAAAGATTACTGGTAAGTGATGCATCCCTATTCCAGTGATTAGATGTATGAATTTGTGTTTGTTCGGGCACTAGGATAGATCCGCGCCCACTTCCAAGTTTGTCCTGTTATTTTCCAACCAATCACTATTAGTTGCTGATGATGGAGATGACGTAGTGCAAAAAAGACAACAGAAAGAAGTACAATTTCAGACTGCTCACACGATAGCTGTAAATCATGACATAAATAAATGAAATTCACCTGGTATGGCTGGAAAGATTTTCAGAATCGTCCTTCTCTACAAGCACGAGATCAAGCTTGTCAATGTTGACCTCAATTGGCTCTAATTGCACATTTGATACAAATGGTAACTGCAGTGGTAAACAAAAGAATTCAGTTACCAAAACTCACAAAAGTAAGGTTATTAACCACACCGTATATGTTGTTGTTAACTGCAACTCAGGATTCACTGCAAATTGAACGCCAAGTGTCAAAATCTAGACGAGATGACCCCCAGGCCACTATAACCGTAAAACATCTAATTTAGAAAAACACCAAACCCGTCCTTTACGGCCGTAAATGCCATAATTCTGAAAACAGGTCAAAATTTAACACAAGTGCAGGAAATGTAACATGAATGCGGAGCTAATACAAAGGATAACTTCATGGAACCATCGTGTTAACACAACCGCGACTGTACAACTCTAATTTGCTTAGCTGAGAAGACAATCTATCGTGACTGTCAGTCAGAATCACAAGTTCAACGCAATTACCGCATTCTACTGCCCACGAAGTACAACTAGAGTAGGGGGGAAACAAAATTCACTGGAACATATCAAACGTTGGCAACTTGACTGCAACGTGGGCAAGCATCTGCCAACAATGCGGCCCATAAGCCCCGACTCCTGAGAGAGAAACAGCAAGGCAGCTGATATACAGAGAGTTACAAGCGGGAGGGTGGCGACATCTTATCTTACCGTGATCTGGAGCTTCCCGACACGCGCTGTGTCGACGGCGAGCACGGGAGGCAGCCCCAGGCTCGCATGCAGCGCATCACCATTGATATCTGGGACGCCCGCGCTATGATAGTTAGAAGGATTAGCATTCCTTTTTCCAGGCACAAACATTGCAGCGAACTCTAAATGGTGGAATAAATTTAAGACAAACAAACAAGAACCAAGATATGCAAAGGAATATAGTAAAAGGGCACCAAAATGCTGAAATATAGGTAAATACCATGTTGCATCTCCTCGACGGCGAGCCCCTCCATGTGTTTCCAGTAGCAGTTTAACAATCCCTACTTGCACTGTCGTTCCATCTGCAAAAGAATTGATCTTTACAAACTGAAATCTATAAAGTCAAAAGATTAACAAAGTCTGAAAATTTACATGCGGGGCGTTCATAATATTTTATATACTGGCATGGGATGGAGAAAAAATGGCCTTTCATTTCACAAACGTGAGTCTTACAATCCTTGTTAATTCCAAATATCTACATACTCATTCAATAATTGTTATATGACAGTGCACTATTTCACTTGTATAGACACAAATGCAAGGATTTAAACGGAGAATATGCACGAGGTTGCTCATTTCTGATCGCAACATGAGACGACAACAATCGTACCAAAATCCTATCACGGTCTGAACTTTTAATTCATATTAAAAATGATCCAAATGCATCAACTTATACCAGACTGTACAAAATATGCTGGGTCTAACATTTTCCTTGATGATTCCTAGGAGGAAGAGTACTATGCAAACAATCTGGATGAACAACGCCAGCACGAACAGGCTGAAAATTCAAGCGATGTTTAAATAATAGAGACTAAAACTCCAAACCCTGAGGCCAGCACGAAAGAAGGGAAAGGAACGAAAGGAGGGAAATGAACGAAAGGAACAGGATCTGAAAAAGGAATAGGAGCTCAAAATAGGAAAAGAGGACTACCGCCAATAAAATTAGTTGTCAACACTCCTCCTATTGTCGCAGATGAATTTAGTAGCGAATCTATCGCTAAACGAGTTCAAAGGGCCAAGCATCTAGGGAAACAGCAGACCACCCTTTTAGGCCTTTTTAGAAGTAATGTGCTGTCTATTTAGTAAACTATATTTTATCTTTATTTTGTCCAGATGGCTAGAACGATGTGTGTTCAGACCTAAACGATGTGCTAAACTAAATTCATGTGTGTTCAGGCGCAAATACTTAGTCAAACATTTTCTTCAGCAATTCCTGCAAATTTTTGCAGCGGTAGACAAGGCTACCCTCTACAACAAACATGTGCCCCCATGGGAAGAGGTGTAAGTAGATGCAAACTGTGCACAATTGCAAGCAACACAGCTGTATAAGAAAATATATTCCCAGCACAACTTCTAAGCTGTGTATAATTCTAGTGATACATTCAAGGCAAACAAAGTACTTCAAACCTTTGTAGCTTTCGCTGGGGCATGATCACACTTTTGGTCTGGAGCTTGACCACAGTCTATACCATGCTCCAGTTCCACGGTAGCCTTTTCTACAGCGGGTTCACATCTTTCAGATTTCTGGTACAGTTCCTCAAGCTTCATTTCAGAAGCAACCTAAACAAGTATAACCGATTTGTCAAGTTTCCTAACAACGACATTCATGATACAGCTGACTTGGCTACAGAAATAAGATGGAAAACTCAACCTGAGAACAATACATGAACATTGTTGTAAACTACCCTCAAGCTAATTTGGGAACTGGCTGAGAATAATGGAATAAATAAATTCATTCCTTACCGTTCCAAGCAAGGATGACTCACTGGAGCTGGTACCTTCTGTGTCAAAGATCACTTGCTGTGAAGAGCTCCGAGATTCAGGATGCTTCTCTTCTATTCAAAGATCCAATAAAATCATCACAAAATTGCATCAGAGAAAGAAATCATTCAATCTATTCATTGAGAAATCCAAAGAAGCTTCATGTTTGAGTTGCATAATTCAGTAAAATTAAATAAGCAAGTACTCCATCTGTCTTAAAATATCAAACAAGCTAACTATATAATTATTTTCATCTACTTATCTTGTACCAAGTAGCTACCGCTAGTACGTTATTTCAGTTGTATGCGGTCTCGGAAGCTAACCATTGTACGCACAGCAATGTGTTTAGGCTCTATGGGCTACAGTATTGACAATCATTGGCAGACAACTGCTAATGAAAAAAAAAGAACACACGATCAGTCAGTTATGAGCCAGCCTGCCCTGACATGGTACCAATCTACTATCGTATTGCCCACAGATCATATCATACATTCAACCATGAATTTAAGAGGTCTGCTACCAAGATAGTGCCAAAAGATTCATTGCAGACTCATGACACAATACAAAGAAGTTCGCACTTGCATAGTAAACTGCATCATGATGAAACAGAATGAAATAGTAAGCATAGTATAAAATGGGAAAGAGAAGGTCACCTCATCTTCCTAACAACATTCGCCATCTCCTCTCTCTTCTTTGCTCTCTTGTGAGTACCAAGCTTCCTCTTAGCCAACTTGAGTGCACGCTTGTCCTTCCCAACTTTGAGAAGCTCAGCGATGCGTTTCTCATAGGGAGCAAAACCAGCAACCTCCCTAGTCAAGCTTCTGACGAATGTCACCCTCTTGGTAGCTTTCTGAAATAAAAGGGCCATGACAAAGATATAAGACCATGATGCTAAAAAATAAAAATAAGAAGTCATTAACAAACAGAAAACATTAAGAAAAACTAAGATAGCATCATGTCAAAATTCCATCAACTGATTCAGGAAGTTGCATTTAGCGAGATGTTTTAGAAACAAAATCAAAATGTGACTTAGCTTATATGTCATGTCTCGCCAATAAATATTTGCCTCTAGAACTAGCGACATGAAGTAATGAAATCCTCCGATTACCAAAGGTGAGATGAGACATGATGATCAGTATGAACTTTGGGGCTGCTTATTAGTTACAGTAATGATCCTGGTATCATTTCCACAAATGTTTTAAAACTATTCCCAAAGCACCACACATAGCTTAGTAGACTGGCCAATTCAGATCATTCAGTGGCAAACTCACATTATGCCTCAATTTTACAACCCAAACCAGTCATAATGTAAATTAGGTAAAACTTCTGCTTAGGAATCATGTGCTAAAAAAGTGCATTTAGTAAGAAGTTTTAGAAACAAAATCACAATGTGACTAAGCTTCCACGTTATGTCTCACCAATTAATATTTGCCTCCAGGACTAGCAACTTGGAGTATTGGAAAATCTCCAGATTGCTAAAGGTGAGATGAGGCAAGAAACACAACAAAGCTGTTTAAAAAAGGACTATTCAATGTACAAATGTTTCTACGCCCATAGTTTTTTCGTCCAAAAGCAAGAGGCTTGTTTGACCTAACAATTCGAATTATTCAATCATCAAACCTCATTTATCTAACATTAATGATACACCAAAAGTAACATTGCAGTTCAAATACGCAAAACCAAGCAAGTCATGCACTAGAGTATGTGATCCAGCAGAATCCACCATACCAAAATGCCAATCTCTTACCAAGTCAAAAATAAAATTATTGCACAAAACAGTTAGCGTTCTTTTATGTCCAATACACAAATCATAAAATCATAACCTGCAATTCAACTAAGATATATACAAGAAGCACGGCACAAAATAGCAGGATTTTGCTCCTTTAGGCTGGATTACACCTGCAATTGAGATCGCAGAGCAGTATTAAGAGATCGGAGGCTTCAAAACGGATATTCTTACCCCTTGCGATCGGACGGGTGAAGCGGCAGCTCTCGCTTGGTGACGACGTGTCCCTTGTTTATGCCAACGAAGAGACCTGACTTGGCCTGCGTCGGTGCCATGGCCGGTCTCAAGCTAGCTCTGCTGACCTGAAACTAACGCAATCGAAGAAACCAAATCGAATTAGACACAAAATGAAGCTGAGATGAAACGAACGCATTCAAAGAAACCAAATCGAATTAGACACAAAATGAAGCTGAGAGACTTGTAGCTTCAGGTGCAATTGGGATTGAAGACGACGCTTGAGGTTACCTAAGTGGGGCACGAGCAAAACCCTACGTCGCAGGGCCCAGATCTCGCCTCCTCCACCGCCATCGCCGGATCTACGCGGTGCCGGTGTAGGAGCCTGGCAACCCTCCTCGTCCTCCTCCATGGTGTCGATCCCCGCCATGGCTGCTGCCCGAACCGCCACGTCCGCAAGTGCACCTCGCCGCCCGCACCCTCCCGCAAGCGGGGACGGTCACCGCCGCCACGAAGGGGAGCGCAGACGCCGCCGGGCCTGGATCTCGCCTCCTCCATCGCCATCGCCAGATCTATGCGGTGCCGGTGTAGGAGCCCGACAACCCTCATCGTCCTCCTCCACGGTGTCGATCCCCGCCATGGCTGCTGCCCGGACCCCCGCGTCCGCGAGCGCACCTTGCCGCCCGCACCCTCCCGCCAGCGGGGACGGCCACCGCCGCCGCAAAGGGGAGCGCGGACGCCGCCGGGCCCGGATCTCGCCTCCTCCACCGCCATCGCCGCCAGATCTACGCGGTGTCGCCGTTCGCCAGGGACTGGTGAGGAGGGATGGCATGCCCTGGAAGCAGCAGCCCTGCCCTCGCACTCGCCACCGCAGCCACCGCCCTCGTCCTCACCCCGCCCGCCGCCGCAGCACACAGAGAGAGAACAGAGCGACTGAGAGAGAGGGGCCGGCCTGCGTTGGTCCGAAGAGAATTATACGTGAAAAGACGGCAGTACTTCAATCATCCCTACTACTCTAAACATTAATTTTCTACCATTGATTTACTGTTCTACCCTCAATTACGTAAAATAATTTTAAAAATAGAAAATTTCCCATTTTTTTCATGTGCTGATCCGATCAATTTTAGTATGCACCCGGTGCATATGGTCCCACCATTTAGTACGCACTTGGTTCCTCCCGGTACCTTTTAAATTGGTTCCTCTTGGTTCCTTTGCCTTTTTAGCCGTCGGATCGGTCCTCGTGAGCCGTCCATTTTATGACAACCATTGTAAAAATTCTCACATCAACTTACAAGATGAACGTGATCAGTTCTTCTTGGCTTCTTAAAAAAACGGACAGTTCATTGTGAATTCTATGTATAAAGACCTTGCCAACACTGGAATTAAAGTTTCACAGGATATTTGGCATCTAAAGACACCACTAAAAATAGATTTTTTTTGTGGTTTACTGTGGCTTCTTAACCAAAGATGAAGAAACTGAAACAAAAATACGTCTTTTTTTTTGCGATAGGGATGATACAATTCAACACCTTATGTTTTGAGCTGAGTGCTTGTACGCTAAGCTCCTTGGAGGGAACTTCATCTTAGTTTAGGTTTCAAATCCCCCTTGAATGTCCATGATCTTTTTCATAATTGGCACAAACAAGGTAACAAGGTGTTAGATCAAATAAGTTCTTTTTGATAAGAGGTGTAGCCAATTAGCCATTTGTTGGATATCATGTCTTACATGAAATTATATGGTTTTTGATAAATGCCAACTCAAAACTACTTTGCCGGTCTTATTCAGAGAAATACATGGACTTTGACATTGAGCACAATTACTACGGTGTGATGACAACAAGAGCACGTCTCCCAAGTTAGCTGACGCTAGAAATTGTGGCAAGGCAATTCTTTGTTTAGTTTGGATGACCAAATAATTTGAAATTGAATTCTTAGTGAATTTTTTTTATGTGTGGTGTTGCTAAACCTTTGTAATAAGTGGTATGCTTACCTTGTTTCTTTTTCGTTTCTCAGAGATGAACCCGTAATCTTCTCTTAAATTAAAGAAACGGTTAGAGCATCTCCAAGAGACATTCTAAATTCCACACTCTATATCTTCATTTGGCTAGCCATTCCATAAAAAATTCTCTTATATAATTGAGCATACTCCAACAGACTAACCATCTCTCACACTCCATATTCTAGGAAAGGAGGAGAAAGGAATGGAATTTTAGAGCAACGCAAACATGATCTAGCCGTTAGTGTCACATACGCTACATATAGCAAGGCACACCAGGCCAACCAAATTTGGCTTCCGACCCTCACAACAAGCGCATCAAATGGAATAGCAAAGTGTTGGCTAATCTATTGGAGACCTGATTTCTTATATGATAACTAAAAATAAAAATAGCAAGTTGGATCCTAAATTCCTAACTCTCTTGAAGACACTCTTATGTATATATTATTATTATTGTCTAAACTGTGAAGGAAACATGGCCACGCGCAAGGGCCAAGGCCCAACGCCTGCACTCGGCAACCACCTCACGTCCTCAAGGCTGGGCGCCTGGGCCTGTTTTGCGCTCCCGCACCGACGACCAGACTGGATCAACGCCTAAAAAAGAAAAAAAGAAGAAGAAAAAAAAAAGACGCGTGGTGGATGGTGGTGCTCCAACGGAAAGGCAATGGGGAAGGAAAAAAATATCGGAACTGCTGGTGCTCCAGTCCGGACGCTCGTGCCAGCTGCGCCTACGCGCGCGGGCCGCGCGCTCGCTCACACGCCTGCGCCTGCTTTAGGTGGAGGTTCACGCCACTCCATTCCCGCGCATGCGCGCCCCCACGCGGGGCCAATCTGAGTCACGGCATTGCAAGTTTTTTTACTCTCTCTCTCTCCTATCAAATTTTTGACATATACATAGAGTATTAAATATAGATAAAAAAATAATTAATTACATAGTTTGATTATAAATTACGAGATGAATCTTTTGAGCCTAGTTAGGCCATGATTGGACAATAATTGTCAAATATAAACGAAAGTGCTACAATGTCCAATACTGATTCGTAACCTCAATCTAAACAAGGCCCACATCTCGATCTGCGCTCGCTCTCATTTGTCATTTCCCACGCTTGCCGCTCGTGCCGCTCCGCTTCCACACGCGTGCACGCGGGCTCAGCAGCCGCAGGCAGGTGACTGTGGCAGGTGGCTACAACATTCAAATATTAAATTTATTTTTGCAACATCTAGATAAAACATTTACAATATACGTTTAAAATAGATAAAATATTTGGGACATACAGTTGAAAGATCATTGCAACATATGCAACATCCTGATCTACTTTTGAAACATCCTGATGCAACACTTGCAACATACAAAAGTAGATAGATGAAACACTTGAGATGTGCATATGAAACACTTGCAATATACATGTACAAAAAATAGATGAAACATTAGGGATAGACGCTTGCAACATACGTGTACAACTATTGCAACATATGCAACATTCCCATCTCCTTTTACAACATCCGCATAAAATAATTGAAACATACATCTGAAACAACCGAAACACTTGAAATATAGGCTTGCAACATATCTGAAAAAACGTCTAGAAACACTTGAAACACACCACCACCGCACGGACATGACCTACCAGGTGGGAAACAACGATGGCGCAGGTCTCCCCTTCCTTCCGGCGGCGCGAGGTGGATGGGGGCGCAGGCGTAGGCCTCCCCTGCTTCCCCTTCCGCGACGGGAGAGGTGGATCGGCGTGGCACTAGGTGGTGGCGCTCCTGATCTCGTACTGGCACGAGCTGTCGCCGCTTCGGTGGAGAAGGCCGTGGCGGGTCCGGCGCGAGCTGTCGCTGCTTTGGTGGAGAAGGCGGCCGGTGAGCTGGAGAAGGCCGTGGCGGGCCGGAGACACAGTGGAGAGGGAGGAAGGCGAGCAGCCTGGAGGCGCAATGGAGAGGGATCAAGGAGGGCGGGGCGGCGCGGCGAAGCGCAATTGTAGTAGATGACCACCATGGAGAACGTCGGGGCGGCACGGCGAAGCGCAATTGTAGTAGAGCGCGTTTGCTTGAGCTACGGTGATTTTTATAGTTAGAGGCTTCTGGACGAGAGACTACGACTATTAAATCATTGAGCTGGTGTCGTTACGGCCACGAATGGGAGCGTCTAAAGGATCGGACGTCCTCACCTTGGTATTTCTGAAAAAATATACGTGGTGTACGTGCGCATGTGCCCCTGTGCAGATTGGATTAATGAAATTAGGCTATTGCTCTATTGGACTTGGGTCTTCTTCACTCCAGGTCCATGATCAACCTACTATATTATACCTAATCAGGAGAACTAATCTGGTGGTATATATGACTTCGTCGGCAGCTCCATCAGAAAGGGTTGCATCCCCGGTGACGACGACCTAGCAGTGGTTGCACTCTTCAGTTTCATGGAGTTCTCTGTAGATCAGGTGAATGCTTTTCTAGACTTAACAACCGTGCATTATGTATATTATCATCTATAATCCTTCAAAAGAAGTTGACAGCAGATTCTGAAACTACTCATGTGTCGTTCTCCATGTGGATCGTAGTCCTACTAGTCCATCACATGTGCCCTCGCGTCGGTGGTAAAATAAATAAAGCAGCATCATAGGCACACGGTTATATATACTGAAAAGGTTACAACAGCAGCATAGTGCATAGAGACATGCTTAGATTTTTTCTGCCGGAAACCTTGAACCTTATGCACAAGCAAAATAAATCCATACATACAGGAAATGAAATTAAGGGATCATCATGAGAAATATAAGGTGCCAAAGAAAATAAAGGGGATTTTTTTAGGTTACCATACCAAGACCAAGCAAGTTCAGGGAGGAAGAAATAGAGCATAGCATGGATTTACAGAGGTGCTATCCATTCGTAGATGTACCGAGATGTGTTCCCATTTCAAGGAAACGAATGGATCCATTGATACGTGCATCTGTGTTTAATAAATGGAGAGATGGGATGGAGATTTAAGCAAACCATGTAGGTTTTCTTGTTGAATCCGTCAATCTCTATCATAGATCAGAAGAGAGCCCATCAAAAGAAGGGACAGAGATTAAGGGAAAGCAACTACCTTTTCTTCTCGAATCCGTCAATGTCTAGCACAGATCAGAAGAGGGAAATAGAGGCGACCGTAATAGGACTAATAGAGGAGAGTGATGTTCTTGCTTCACCTAGGAGATAACAAGCGAACGGAGCAGAGGGAACTGTAGCGGAGGCACCGGAGGCCATAATCGTCGGGGCTAGGCGCGCCGCCGCAGCACCTGCCGGGGGCTCACCGCCGCCCCACCCGAACCCAGAGTGGGGAGCCGGCCATGGCGGGGGGGGGGGGGGGGGAGGGGGGTGGCCGCGCCCACGCCGTTACGCCGCCGGGCCGGGGAGTGGCCACCGCGAACGACCGAGCCATGGGCGTCGGCCCGCCCGCGACGGTAGCCGGCCGGCGTGCGGCACCGCGTGGGTAGAGAGAGAGAGAGAGAGAGAGAGAGAGAGAGAGAGAGAGAGGGGAAGAGTAGAGGGAGGGAGCATCCCCGTGGTTGGGGCGCACGGAGCAGCCATGGCGGCGCTGGCAAGGGCGGCTCGGGGAGGGGAGGAAGAGGCTGCTGGCTGGATGTGGAAGCGAGGACAAATTTCTGGAGAGCCAATATTTTTTAGAGCAACCACCGATAGGGTAACACGTTGAGCAAACAGGAAAGGGCGTTGAAAGTAAATCTGGACCGTGAAATTAGAATCTGACGGATGAAATCTTTTTTACTACCGTGGATGTCCTGAACAGCGGCTAAAAGCCGCCTGCTTTGATATATTAGATGCTATTTCCTACGTTTTGCTCCAACAGTTGATGCCGGTAAAAGGAAACGATGTAACTAAAATAATGTTTAATTTCATATACTTTTTATTTTCTCCTGCTCTAATATTTTTTAACTAAATTGGGATAATTTTGTACAATGGTTCTTTAAAAGGTGGGCCAGTAAAATGATGTTACTCTTTGTCGTATCCATGGTATTATACATTGTTTATCTTAATTTATCCCTCAAAATCCCACAACAACGTATTGTAGTCCCTTCATAAATTCTTTTCGTGTACAGCACAACAAAATTCTCGCAGCAACGCGAGAGGCATCGTCTAGTTTACTTAAATAACTAATTACACTAAGAAACCATTACTACCACTTCAGTTTGCTTCAATAAAGCAACCAGAATTTTTTTTAAAAAAAATAAAGCAACCAGGAAACCGATTCTTCTATACATTTCAGGCTATTGAATACTGACACGATTACTACCGGCGATAAGAAACTCAAGAACTGCTACTTGTACTTGGAAACAATTGAACAACTGCCCGAAATTACACTCCACCGAGAATTGTTCATCTGGTACCGAGTATCTTTCATGCTTCTATTTGAGTCAGTATGCAGTCAACTTTTATTTCTTTATCTTTTTCGCAGGTGAGCCGTGAGGCATACTCCTTTCACTAAATTTGTATTGGAAAGCTTAGATAAACACGTCTTCTTGTTCCAGCTCTGCTAAATTATCACTTCTTTCGCAGGTGAGGCATAGCCCTTTTTTTTCTGGTCGCAGTTATAAGACCGGTGGTGAAAATGTGGCAAACTGGCAACTGACATTGAAAGCGAAATGCAGGGACCGGACTTTTAGGGGTCGAACTCTTTCTTACTTCGTATGCCCGTGTCGTCTGAGGATGCCGACGCCGACTAACGCGAAGTTGGCACCGACGAGCACCTTGTCGCCGGAGAGCTCGGGACTGGAGTACGGTGGCGCGGGCTCGGAGAGGTGTCCTCTGCGACCAGGGCTGCTACCATGACTAGGCGACTAGCATTACTCCTGGCTCTCTTCTCTATTATACGACTAGCTGACACTGTTTCAACAAGGAATGAGGGAAGAGATGCTAGTACCAACTCACCATACGGTTTGCATCGAACAGATTTGCGAACTGGCCTTCTTATTCTTGCTTCCATTTCTTTTCATTTTGCAATAAAATACATATTCCTTTTGTTTGTCCTACAATGTATCGGATATTGATGCATATTTTTTGGGTCTTATAAGCAAAATAGCCTCCATAGCACCTTATAACAGATGAAACACGAGCCAAAGGCAACAGGTGCTTTAGCCTTCTGCAACTGTCGAGATATAAACATAGTGATTCCCAGAGCTCCATGGCGCCGTTGTCGCTAGAATCCTCGCAACTCACAAGGTAGCCGCATCTACCCCTGCTCCAGTCCAGTATGCCGTGCCTACTCCGGGAAGCCAGCCGGATCATCCCAGGGGCTCGGGGCAAAAACCTAGAGAAGATCTATTTGCTTCTGCACAATTTCCCTGACGAATCTCATCTTGCTGGCCATTCTTCCTGCCAATTCATCCAGGAAGGAACAGGCAAGCTAGTTCACCCAAGAAGGAACAGGTATGCACTGAAGAGAGTGTAATGCTTTTCTGATGCTTGCAAGCTCCAATTTTGAAGACATGAACTGTCGTGGGAATCAGGTTTCATGTGCTTGGCCAACATCACTCACAAAGCAGCAGCAAGTGGGGCATCTTTCAAACAAGTATTGGTTGATGACCTATGAATTCTCAGGGAAGACGGTCTGGATGAACTTCAAGAAACGGTCCGAGTAGAACTGGGGGTCCACAGCAGAGATTGAGACCGAATCATATTGCATGGACTTGACAGCATGCTCGATTTTCTTTGTCATGTTGTACTCTTGCAATATGTCAATGATGCCTAGGTAGAGGACGACATCATACACCTCACGAAATGGTTTGCTTTCATCTTCCTTAGGGATTTGCTCTGCCCTTGCAGGCATGTTAACTCCTAGCTGGATCTGAAGCCTGACAAACATAAGAAAGGCATTAAAAAAAGAAGCTGCTGTAATTCTCCCCCTTTGAAACTACAAGCACTGTGCCAGTGCAACAAAATTTCCACAGGCTACTCAGAGTATTTGAACTACAAACAATTACCTGGCTGTACCAGGCAGCAGAAGGTCTACTTCACCAAATCCAGCAGCTGATGCACGCAAACGGCTGCCTCTTATGTGAGGACCAACAACAACACTGTTCTCACCACTGCTTTGAACCAAGACTAATCCTTCTGGATAGCTAAGGGCATCATCTTCTTGAGCATCTGTGCCAACCATTTTTGACCAAACATTAGCGCACCAGTCTTAAAAAAAATTAACATGGAAATGCACAAGTTAAAGCAATAAAAACAGGCATTGCAGATCAATAGCAACTATCAGACATATTTGTACATCACACAAGACAACTTAAGGCTGCCTAGCTCAAACATGATTTGGAAATTAAGAAAGTTTAGGACTACGCAACATGCTAAGGATTTCCAGGTAATTTTGGATGTTGGGATGCATAATTCGAGCTCCTTTTGAACAAAAACTAATTTAAAATGATCATTAGCTTGGCAACTACAGCCTACAGGCTCCAGCTGGACACAAAGAGTAGATATACTTCACTATTGAAACGAATCAATGAGTATTTTCCTTACACTCAGGGAGCAACATTTTATGGAAGGTGTTAGGCATGTCCTTACTCCTCACCTTCTTCTGAAACAACAGTCAACCTATCTGCTGCCATGCTCCGGTGATAGGATGCACGTGTCCGCAAGTGCTGTGGAGCTCTATAATGAACACCAAGCAGTAGGCTGTAATCCATTATCCGCTGTGTTCTCAAAAAATCACTGTCTGTTTCAATCTGCCTGAAGAATAATCAACAGTATTTGAGATAAGTGTAATGTGATCACATAACAGAACACACAAGAAGCATGATTTCTAGAGAAAATATGCTCACTTAAGTAGAGCCTCACGCCAGGAAGGTTCAAGATAAAAGGAATAGTTAAGATCCAAATCCTTCAGAGTTGTGTTCTCGTCAATTTCAATTTTCTCAGTAGAGCGGCCTAAAGATGAGCCTTTCAAATCAAACCTCCGGTGAATTCTCAATTCAGTGCAAAACATGTTTCCCATTACAACAAACCGGAACTGCAATTTGCAGATATTAAAGAAGGACCGTTACATTAAAAAGGAAGGGAAAAAACTAAACTAAAGAAACCTTAGATGAAATCGGTGCTGATGTCAATCATTACCTTTTGACCACTAGAAGGTTTCACCCTGTGGAGGCCAAAAAACTTAGTTATGAGGGTGTTCTCATAGGTACGGACATGATCATAATAGTTTGGAAGCATTCGTAAAAGAACCTACAGGATAGTATAGAGTCATGAAAAGTTCAATTTCGCTTCCTAGGCAAATGGTCGTACTATACATGCACAAACTATCCAACAATCATGACAGCTAAGAAATACAATCTCTGTAGTCTAAATAGATAATGGACCTGCACTTCAGATTTTCGGAGAGTCTTAATCATGAACCTATCATCTTGTGACAAGAAAAAGACACTTCCACTCTTTCCAGGGGAAGATAGTTCCCTAAGAGCAGAATTTCCGCATATGGAGATCATATAGTCTGCAGCATCAATCTTGAACATCTCTCTCAAATTCCTACAAAAGTGGATTGATATTGTGTTTTAAAGTATGAGTCTGGAACAGAGAGAAATTATAATTTAAGTCAGGAGAAACAACAAAAAGAATATGTCAACAAGAGGTCACAATGAACAAAATTGTGTTAGCTAAGTGTGTTGAATCTAAAGGTTACTTGATCTGCAGTGGATAAGGACATCGCATCATTTTTAGATGCACATATTGGCATAAATGTCAGAGATGCGGACCTGAAAACCATGGGACAGTAGTCTTTCCATTTAAAATCTTCCGCTGAATGTGAAGGAGTAAGCCGAGATCCTTCTTTTGGGAAGTTCATCCAGAAACTTGCTCTTGGTCCAAAATCTGAAGCACGAACTTCACGTTTTTGAATTGGTGTAATCTTTCCAACTGTGTACCTAAGTACAACAAAACGTTGCCGATTTCAAATATACTTAAAAAACAATCTGTAAACATCATACTCTGGATTTAATTAAACAACATGTATGTTGCAGGAGTAGCAGTTCCTAACACGAAAAGCGCAAGTTGCAAGCTAGAGGCAGTAATCACTACTTGCAGTAGTTCATACTTCTCAATGTACCATGCAAATGGCACTACAAACTTTGAATGGGGCGAGTTCCAAACCATATCTGTAATGTGTTTATGAGAGATACAATCTTTTGCATTTTTTTTTCAAAAAGCAACCACTACTTGCTGGTGTACATCACTCAGACCTTACATCATTGCTCTCTAGAAGCTAAATAATAAATGATACCAACTATTTTTTTTAAAACACATCATTGGTTGCACAAGCCTGATGACAAGGGACCTGTTATTATATGGCATGATATTACTATATGGTTGCAAGAGAGGATTATTCTATAAACAAGAACATTCAGTAGGGAGTAGCTAGGCCAGTAATAGCTGAACAAACAATGTACAGTAAAAAAAAGAACGCAAACTGAAACCATGATCTCAGGAGGTGCTACCTGATTCCAAGCTGCAGGCTGAGCATTAAATCATAGCTTCTGTGTCCCTTAATTATTGTCTCTCCAGGCTTTTTTGTGTCCCTCACTATTTTCTTCTGGTGGCGTTTTGTCTTCTTTGAGGAGTCTGAAAAACTCCTGTCAAGAACCACCTCACTGATTAGAACACCTTGCATGTATTCTCTTTCAAGTATGGGCAAACGTGAATCACTCAAGTTTTCCAAGCTTTCTAGGCCAGAACTTTCACTCGATTCATGGCCAATAAACTTTTCAATAGCCACCTCAAGACTCCACCGTCTTTCCAAAGACACATTCTTCAAAGGAGGCTGCTCAGTTGAATTCCTTTTGTACACAACATCTGAAGATTGCCTAGTCATACCAACCTTCATATTCCCCATGTCAACCGAGGAAGAGTGAAGTATGCGTGAACCATGATTTTGCTTTCTAATGTCAGGCAATACACCACGGTTTCTTAGATTATTGATATACAGCTCATCGTTAACAGGAACTCTGCAACCGTTCGGATAGAATTTACCTTTCCCATCCTTCAGTCCCCTTGTCCATGTTCCAATATAATACCCGCATTCATTCCATGTATAGATTCCATACCCATGCATCAAGCCATCCATCCAGTTACCCTCATATGAGTCCCCATTTTTCCATGTAAGAGTTCCTTTCCCTGACATCTTGCCACTTTTCATGTTGCCAACGTAAGTGTCCCCATTCGCCCATGTGTACTTCCCATGACCTACTATTTCTCCCTGAATCCACGAACCTTCAAACATGTCTCCATTTGGATATGTCTGATGTCCAAGCCCATGCTTGCGATTCAACTTCCACCGTCCCTTGTAGACGATTTTATCTGGACCCGTATAGGTGCCTTCACCGAATACGTAGCCACTAGAATACTCACCCTCATAGGTGGCTCCAGATGGCCATCGCGTCTTTCCTTGCCCATGCCTCATCCCTCTCCTCCACTCACCCTCGTAGGTGCAACCATCTGACCAGCGATACTGGCCTGAACCCTCTGGTGTGTTCCCCAACAATAAAGGGGCAGACCCAGTGCAGGAGGCTCCCACGTGAGTGGGGTCTGGGAAAGGAAAAAACCGAGGCAAGCCTTCCCCCCGCAAAATCTGCGGAGAGGCTACTTCCAACCCGTGACCTGGTGACTCAGTGAGATAGCTCTCACCACTGCACCAGGCCTGCCCTTCTGTGTTCCCCAACAATGTGCCGGAATAAATATCTCCATTAGCAAATCTGATCTCCCCAACTCTGAAACCATGGCCATTTCCCAAACTGGCCAACACCTCCTTTTCTATGTTGCAACTAGTGTCTCGGAATAAGTCAACCCTTGCAGAATGGGAGACCGCTTCTAGATCATTTGGAAGAGCCACAGGGGCTGTCATGCATAACCCCTGGGAGGACTGATCCACAAAAATGCAAAAGCTAATATCCAAAGCACTGCCTGAGAAAGGTTAGATGAGATATGTAAGCCATACTATATATAAGACACACTGGTATTAACCAAGTTATAAACATTCCATTTTTAGGAACTTTTTTCCACAAATTGTTATAAGATTAAAGAAGGGCGCAGAGAGGCTACAATGAACAAACAATCTGTCCTACTGAGAGAACAATATGAGACACCCTGGCGTTAATTTGGAATACTTGATGCTTTACCTTATTTCACCTTATTAAGGTGTTTGAAGGAATTTTGCTCAATCTTGCTGAATTTACTATGGTTCTTTCTTAGTTACCATATTTCATGCATAAGCTGAAAGTCCCTACTGAATATTTGATCAATCCTGATTTACCTCAAGGTGTTCCCTATTGTTCTTCCTGTAGGGAAGATTGTTTACTGTAGCATCCCTATTTGTGGAGAACAATTTCTAAACATTTCAATCAACGATAGATTGCAATTAGGAATTTGTAGGTATATATCAATTCATATATAACATATATGAAAAGAAAAATAGGCTCAAAACTACCTCTAACCCATGCTCTACACAGCTCAGCCTAACCATGTGCTACACATACTAAAGCAAGTATACTAGAGACAACACCGACATGGTTCAGAGTCTGAGAATCATGAATATAGTCTTTTTCTTTTCTTTTTACCTTTTCTTAAGAAAAGCAAAACAACTGATCATGTCTGATTCAGTGAGCGGAAGTACATACATGATCACTGTAGTTTTGCATGGTTCTAATCGACAACTGTGAGTTTTATTTTCAGAAGAGTTACATGAGTCTACAGGAGACGTAAGGAACGGGGGCAGGCTTACCTCACCACTTTGGAAGGGGAGCTCGCCGGAGGGATTGGAGAGGCCTCGTCGCCGGCACTACCTCGCAGACCTGCAGAGAGAGAGGAAGAAGAGGTGAGGACGGACCGATGGCGAGGATCCGTGCGGCTAGCGGAGAGACAACTAGTCTCCATGTGAAAAAGAAGAAGGGGGGACAGTGGAGGAGGGGGTGCGCTGCAGGCCTGCAGAAGCAAGGGGAGGGGAGGAGCGGTGCTGTACTGCTGTGGACGGCGCAGACCCGGGCCACCGGATCCACGAATCGCGCAGACCCGGGCCGACAAGGATCCGGCCGTGGGAGGAGGCGATGCGCCTAGACTCACCCGGAACGGAGGTAGCGCGCCTGAGAGGAACGGTTTTCGCCGGAGGAAGCGGTGAGGCTCGCGGCGCCTGGAGGCGGCGCAGTGCAGCCTGGGAATGAGGAAACGGGAGGCGTGCCCGTGTGTTGATCGGCGGACGGAGCCACGGAGGCGTCTGGCCCGCTGAGGCTGAGCTGCTGCGGCCGACTCTCTGCAAGTCCTCCAGTGGACGCTGCGGCCTGCGGGCTCTGGCGTCTGGCCTGTGTGGGGAGAGCACCTCTCGTAGTAGACGTGGTCGTGGGGGGTTAGCGATTGGATTTGGCCTCTTGGTCTTTGGACCCGCTCGCCGATCGTGGTCGTGGGGGGAAAAAAGGGCGAAAAGCTAGATGATTGAGAGATTGAAAGGGAAACAACAAACTATTATAAGTACTAATTAAGTATAATGGACGACGTTTACAGTATTTTATTGATGTCTCTACTTACTCACTAATCTTTCCATCTTTTGGCTGCGGTGCCTATATTAGCCCAAATTAAGTAAGTAGGCTGGTGTGACATGTCATTTTGGCTGTGATTGGGTATGAGGCCAAAGGCAAAAATTTCATGTACTACCAGGACTTGCACTGCTAAAATAATACTTCCTTCGTCATGACACGTTCCATCAGAGGTAAAGTCATGCTAAATATATTCTGATTGAGCTTTAATTTTTCTTATAATATATTGTCAATTGTTAAAAGAATTAATGTCATCTTATAGCCACTCTGAACACATATCTATTGATTTAAGTTTTATGCCGTAAATTTGCATATGATTTAACTAACTGCTGATTAAAGGTTGTAAAAACAATTTGGTAGTTAAATATGTTTATTATTTCTTGACGGAGGGAGTATAAGATACTCTGTGGTTGAGTGATTATGTTTATTTGGCTTGATTTTCAAGACAGAAGCAATTTTCTTTGCCATTAGCTCGGATGGTCCAGCATAGAATGTAAAGAGACACACAGCTGGTTCGCTGGTTGATTTTTGGGCTGATAAGTCCGACTGGTGCTAGTTTATTGTGAAAAAAAAATACTATTGACTGACTGATAAGCCCTGACTGAAATCAACACGCGAACAGGCTTCATTGGTGGGAGCAGGTTTTGATCCCGAGGGAGGGACGGAGTATGGGCAGAGTGGTGCCTTGCATTTTTTTTTTGAGGAAGCCTTGCATTTCTTTTGTTTCGTTTTCTGTTACCTAGGCGATCGAAGGCTAGATAGAGTACTTTGTTAATTGTACGAAGCAAGGCGGGGTAGCAATAATCTATTATCCATTTGTTGGATGCTTTCCTAGGGCAATTGTGTTGGGTCAGCACAACACATCAAAAGTCAACGCCCGTATGAGCCCACCTGCTAGTGGCGTTGACCTAGGTCTGTTTGAATCTATTAGCACTGCCTGTTCAGAAATGGTAATAGTATTTGATAGAAGAAATATCAAATTTTATAAATTTTAACCAACAATTAGTCAAATTGTATGAAAATTTAGAGCATAAAACTTACATCAATAGATTTAAGTTAAAAGTGTCTATAAGCTGATATTGATTTTTAAGCCATCGACTTTATATTATAAGAGAGATTAAAGATATAGAATCCTATAATACTATTATCGTTTTTGAACAGATGGAGTAAAAATTAATAGCTAAAATTAGTACTGGCGGATCTAAACAGACCTGCTAATAAATCTGCTAATTATTAGTTGAAGAGATGCTAACTATTAGTTTCATTAGCATGATTAGAGTTGTTAATAGGTGCTAATAGTTCATATACATATTCAACTCACTGTCCAACTACCTATTAGCAAGTGGATCCAAACAACGTCCTGCTAAAAATTAGCAGCTATAGCTAGCTAATTTTTAGTGCTAATAGATCAAGCAGATCCTTAATATATCTATTAATTAGCGCGTTATCCACGCTAAACGAACGCCCGCCCATATAATGTATTGACATGGCACATAGTTAAATAAGGGAGAAGGAAGTTGTATCATGGTAGAAATGAAGCTTAGCATAGAACCCAAAATTAGAAAAAAAAAAGTGTTAATATTTTTGGTCTATTCATATAGAAGTACTCCCTCCGTCCTGGAAAACTTACTATTCAATCAAAATTTGTCCGTGAAACTTGTTATTGCAGCATTTGGACAGCTATTGACCTCCGCGGTTATCAACTCGACCGCTTATCTTTCTTCTGTTTGTCCAACCCCCATCTACATAGCTTCGTGCAGATCCTTAATTACAGTTACATGCATAGTAATTAACTGAGCCAATTAACCATGTGTTTCTATAGAAGATGTCTAATAAATAGAGATACCATGGTCATTTGAGTTACACACCAATACGATACAAAATACTCTAGAATGACATTTTTTTAGGTAGAGGGAATACATAACAATTAGGCCCTGTTTGGATGCAAACTATTTTTAAAGTATTGGAGAAATACTATGTTTTTACAAAATACTTTTGTTTTTTAAAGCGACTAGGTGTTTGGATGCAACAAATCTTATAGTTTCTAAAATCATGTTTTTGTCAAAACTGTGGTATTTTTGGAGTTTTAGAAACTTCACTCGTGACCTCTTTTTTCTAAACCATGGTTTTGTGTCTTTTTGGCTTATAAAACCATAGTTTTGTGATACTACAATTTTCAAAACTGCATCATCCAAACAGGCCCTAATTGTGTTCAGAGGCTTACAAAAAACAATAATATGATACAATGCATCATATGAATTAATTTTACATGCCTATTCAATGTTATCATAGGGACGTGATAGTCTTATTGATAGCATTATACTCCCTCCGGCCGAAGATGAACTAGATTTTCAGTTGTCCTAAGATCTAGATTTGACCAAGTTTGTATAAGACAATATTAACATCTACCATATCAAAGAGCTAAATTATGATAATACATTTTATAATGTATCCATTGAAGCTTATTTGATATTATAATAATTATTTTTCTATAAATTTAATTAAATTTAGACCGATTTGGCTCAGTACAACTAAACTTTTCTGATACTCTCTTCATTCCAAATTATAAATCGTTTTAGCTTTTTTCTAAGTAAGTAAATATCTTTTGTTATGTATTTAAACATATGTATTTAAATATATAACAAAAACTATATATACTTAGAAAAGCTAAAACAACTTGGGTCCTATTTGGATCCCACCAGTTTTTAAGAATCTGGTTTTTGAAAACTGGGTGGAATCAAACATGCTAGTTTTTGCCTAGTTTCTTCTATTAGTTTTTGTCAGATTCTTAAAAACCAAGAAGATGTTGATATCCAACTTTTGTCAAATTTTTTGACCTTGCGAGCAATAAATGAAGCAAGATTCTTAAAAACTGGAGGATCCAAAGACCCCCACTAGTTTTTTCTCAGAATCCAGATTTTAGAAACTAGAGGTAAAATCTGGGTTTTAAGAATCTAAAATGCATCCAATCTAGATTTTAGAAACTAGAGGTAAAACCTAGTTTTTAAGAATCTAAAATATGTTCAGCTGATAGTTTTTGCGGCTGATAAGCCGGCTGCTGCTATTTTGTTGTGAAAGAAAAACACTATACATAGCTGATAAGTTCAAGCAAACAGTACGTAAAACTCATCCAAATAGGCCCTTGTAATAGCTTAGAGCCGAACCCCCCCCCCCCCCCCCCCCCCCACCTGCCGTTTGCAAGCGAAGGTTTAGCAACATGTTCGCGTGCTCGTATATGATCGTGGATTATAAGTTAGAGCATTATTTTTCTCTCGCACCAAACCAGCCAGCAGTAAATAATCCACGATCATTTACGGCCTGCCAAACAGGCTGTAGATCAATCGATGGATCAGGTCTCGGGCGTAGTTCATTAATTAAGTACCACCGAGGAGATGCATGATTAAGGCTCAATCATCGATGGATAGATAGAATAATAAAATATATATTTGTTGGAGTTGCAGATATATAGACTATAAAACTACTACTGTATACTATAATTTTGGAACTCAGAAGTCTGCCGCTCTTATCACGGCCGGCTAAACCAAAGGAAGCAAACTTATCGCAGAGTGCTTCCTCTCTTTTTGAATAAATCAACCTAAAAAGTTATCTTACGTCAAAAAAAAATTTGAGGTCTGATTGAATTTATAGAAAAAAAACACTAAGATTTATGATAACATTAGATATACCATAAACTATATTTTCATGATATGCTCATTTGATATCACAAATATTTATAATTTTGTTATAAATTCGCTAAATATAAAAAAATAACTTATGACAGCTCTAGCAAGCAATTGATTTATTCAGGGACGGAGGTTATATATAACAGTAGTATCTATTCTATTAGAGAAAGCAATCAACAGAGGTCACTTTCGGGTGTGCCGCCGTGCCGGCAACACATGTGATGTCCAATGCATGGATGGAATTACGCGCAATATGTATTTGGAAGCACCTCAGCTGCCTCCTAACATCGTCCATCTATTTCCTTCGTGTTTCTTATGCATGCTGTGATACTGGAAACTAGATGTAGGCACTGACACGCATGGTGTGGATCATCTTTACTTGTCTTGTAAACCACCGCTCGCCACTCTACGCGTAACACGCGAAATAGACATAAGTGGATAGTGTTGAATTTAATTGGGCTTAGCTTATCATATGTTCAATTAAATCAAAATAAATTTCAAGGCCTAGAATAAATACTATGTGCAATAAAGGTGTAGTCCCATATGGGGACTGGCTAGAGGTTGAATCAACTTAAATATGAATCTATTGTGAAATTGAGAGAGGTGGAAGGTATCCTACACGAGTCATGGCTGATCCAAGCAACAATGCTGTGTCGTGCCTTCGGCACTGGTTCTGCTTCAAGGTACATTCTCGTTTGTTTCTTTTTCATATAAATATAATCAGTATGCTTGTTAGCATTGTTAGCGGGTTAGTCATATCCAAAAAGAATAAGATCACACCTACACATGATTAGCACGATTACCTTACCGTTTTTCTAGATTACTTAATTGAGTTTCCACGCGCCCTCTATGGCTCTATGTACACAACCTTACGAGTTTCAGCAAGGATCGGAGTATTTAATTTTTAGTTTCTTCATCATTTGCATCCCCCCTCCAATTTTTGGCTTTTGGCTTTTTGAGAAATGACATGGTTAGGACGTTCGGATAGACGCGCGCGTCTGGACGCCCACGCAGCCTGCCCCTGTCCGTTAATTCCCCCCGCCCTGCACGCGCACTCCGCCCCCATCGCTGCGCGCACATGTCCAGACGATTCATCTTTGACGCGCAGCCCGCCCCGTCCGCCTTGATTAGACCCGCTCCCATCCGTCTGGCTATTCGCCCTGCCCCCGCACGCACACCCCACCCCGTCGGCCCCAGCGCTACCGCGTGCCACGTCCGCCGACTCGCCGGTTCGCCGCGCCCCATTCCCCAGCGCCTATGACGTGCCACCATCACTCCCCGCGCCCCTGACTCTCCGAGCAACATGAAACACTTGAGTGCGACATACGTTGTCTGAAACAGATGGAACATGCATTTGCAACATTTGTGCGAAACATATGCAACATTCAGATAAAAACACTTGTAACTTGCAACATGAAAACACTTGCTGCAACATAAGACTGAAATAGATAAAACATACTATTGCAACATATGTTCAAAACATATGCAACATTCAGATAAAAATACTCACAACTTACAACATAAAACATGTGCTGCAACATAAGGCTGAAACATATGAAACATACTGTTGCAACATATGTGTGAAATATATGCAACATCCAGATCAAAACGCTTGCAACATACGTTTGGAACAGATGAAACATTTTTAACAAACACTTGCAACATGCCTCTGAAACACTTGCAACATGTGCAACATCCTCGATATGCTTTTGCGACATCCATATAAAAAAAATTGCAACATACCTCTAAAACATCTAAAACACTTGAAAGATACATTTGCAATATAGGGGAAGGGAGGCCTGGGGGTCGTCGGGTGGGAGTCGGTGACAAGCAACGACGCGCGAGCACCACTAGCATCCAGTCGCGCTCGTGGGTACCCTTGGGTCAGCTGGGGACGACCCGAGACGCCCTGACACATGCGCCCAGTGGCCATCGGTAGGGGCGGCTACGGCGAGGCATCCCGGCGGCTTAAGGGGTTGGGGAAGAGGCCGCATCATCGTTTGAGAAAACAATCATTTTGCTTTTCAAACAAAACAGTTTAACATATGACTTCTGACGAAAAAAAAATCTATGTTAGTTCCACGTGGGGGCTGCCTTGGGCTGATTTTTTTTTTTTGAGCAAGCGCCGTTTGGAATCAGTTCTCCTAGGATTCTATGCTTTATTACGATGGAAAAACCAAAGCTTAAAACGCTAGTTGCACAATAAAGAACCAAAAAGGACCGAACAGAGCATCATCATCTTCATAATTTATTGACTCAAATTATTCATAACAAAGGGTATTATAAAAGGATAATGCAACTTGACTACTTGAGCTACCTATTAACGATGACTATATATTCCTACTACTTACGTAGTTCACACATAGGGTATGATTTCAAATTGTGGACGATACTTAAACTAGAGTTGTTAGCAGCTAACGCCCGGCCCATGGCGCGACAGTGACATATTTGAAACTTACTGACACGCTAACAACCATTCTCGTTTCTTAATCTGTATAATCAGGTTGGCACTTGCTCTGTACTGGTTTAAGAGGAATCGTATAAACAAAGTGGCGATCTGCAGGAATAAGATACGTAACACAAATAAAACAAACCGTATCATCACTGTTAGCTTATGTATTCTGGTACATTGCATCTAGGACTAAAGCAAGCTTTGATCGGATGCTGCATATATTATTACAAGGGAAAGCTATCTTTCACTCAGTCAAGTGGTCTGCACCTTTAATTTCCAAGACTCATTGCTTCAACATCCCAGGCTCAGTTCACACACCGGGCTGTCGTTTGGATTTTCGTAGGTTAGAGTGCAGGTTGGGAGATCACCAGAGTTTGCTTGGGGGCATAACATGTACTACTGCAGAAACATTTTTGGAGGTGCTATTGTTTTCAGGAAACAGATTGACTTTCAAACCGTCCCTAGAAATACAGTATAAGAGGTCAACTAGGAACGGTGTACATCAGGCTTTAGAGTATCTTCAATTCCATCCATTGCGCCTACTTCCATTTCTACCAAACTTTGGTATATGACATGTAAATTGATATCAAGTAGCCGCGGGACACTAGAAAAAAGTACATTTGACTAGTGGACACTTCGACTTGAGGCTAAATTTCTTATGAACACCATCATGATTAAAATAATGGTTTTTGAGCTAAGTAGAAGAGAGAAAGGTGATGAAATGCCTCATTTGCCCCTGGCTCTACTGGTTAGACCCTTTCTTTTTCCTCCATTCCCTTTTCTTATGTCTCCTTTGGAATGGAGGAATTTTTCTATTTCCTATGTTTTCATATGAAAATGAATTGTTCTTGTGAAATTCCTTCGCAATATAATTCTGTGTGCATGTGCACGCCCTTGTCGAAGTCACGTGTCGCGCTCTAGAACACTCTTAGGTACATCTCATCCGAGTACGAGCTCATTAGCAGCAGGTAAAGTTGAAGGAAAGGAAGCTCCTCAGTGGTAGAGAAGGGCACCGTCCACAGTGTAGCAGGCACAAGTGAGAGAAAAGATGTGGGAAGGGGCGGAAGAGAGACGAAAAACCTTGATGGAGGCGTTGAAGGGAAAGAGAGGGTTGGACACTCAGACATCCTCCATGAGGGTGAGGGTTGGTACCACTCATTGGTACCACTAGAGAGAAAGATGGTTATGGGTTGTTATGGGCTTAATACTAAGAAAATGAACATCCATAAGGCATGAACCCTAATGTTTTGAATGCATTTCCTTAATTGATTTCCAAAGCCCATGAATATCATTAGTACCTCCAATCCTATCGTTTCTTGTTTGGATTAGCGATAATCTCTTCTAGAAATTCATGTTGAGAATCTTCTAGTTTTGCATTAGCACTGCTAGCTTCAATTTATGATTACTTATGAGGTTGGTATGTGATGCCAATTCCCTATGCATGAGAAGAATCTTCTAAGTCTGTAGTTTTAGGACAAAATTGGGCACAAATTTAATCATGATTCAACTTCCAATCCAATTGAATTTAACATTTCTAGATGAGGAATTAGAGAGAAGAGAAAAGCTCGAAATGTAGATTCACGGTGGGAGAAAAGCTCAAATTGTAGATTCATAGTGGAGTCTTCATTAGCTAGATCTTTGGAGAGTGGTGGGGAGCTGCCGGCTAAAGTGCTATGAATGCTGGGAAGAATGAACAAATGTCGGAACACTAGTAGAGAAACAACTTTTGATCCACTTCGAAATTTGGCTTTAGTCCTGGTATTTTTCGCGCCGGGACTAGAGAAACCTTTAGTCCTGATTGGTAGCTCCAACCGGGACTAAAGGTCCCTGCTCAATGGCTACTGCAGCCGGCTTTTGCTGCAGGGGACCTTTAGTCTCGGTTGGAGCTACCAACCGGGACTAAAGGTTAACTTTTACTCCCGGTTGGTCCCTCCAACCAGGAGTAAAAGTCTACTCCCGGCTAGAGGCTCCGTCCGGGACTAGAAAGGGGCCTTTAGTCCCGGTTGCTATCTCTAACCGGGACTAAAGGTCTCCAACCGATTGAGCTCTGTGGAGTGTCAACTACAAATCATCAATATACTAGAATGGAGTGTCAACTGGGACTAAAAGTCTAGGAATCAACTGATCGAGCAGGTGAGGCATCAATAGAGGTAAAGCTAATGTAGCCTCGATGGACCGGCTAGACCTGAATCCCACACATAGTGTCAGGTTCATAAACATGGGGTCCCTCGAGGACCGGCTTCCACGCCCGAGCTCGGCCCAGGAAAACAACATATAGTTCATGGGCCGGCCCAAAAATCTAAAACACAGCGGGCCAGAAGGGTAGTCCGGTCACTGACCGGAACGTCTACCCTTAAGAACAAGCGCCCGCTCGTCAACTTCTTCAGCCCACCTCTCCGACTGGAGCGCTCGCTTCGGGCACCAGCCGTCTCTGAGCGGTTTCTCCAATTAGAAGGCCTGAAACACTGCTTCCTACTCCGACCCCGTGACCAGGGCTCGTGGGAACCCTACTCACCGCTCTTCTTCGACCGACGCACTGAGAGCCGACTAGAGCCATCCGACCGGGGGCTCCCCGTTCGGAAGGAACCAGAAGACGTGCGAAGAAAGGAAAGGCATGGCTCACAAGTCAAAACCACTATACCAGGGACCATACCCTACACGAAGCAGTGCTCTGTAGCCACCCTAACACAAAGTATTGTAGGGCCCGCTAAAAACTCCCATATGGTAAGCCCCCGCATGTCTCTGGACATCGATCACAGTATGGGCTCTAGGATTTGCCATACCGGGTGAACATAGCGTGACTCCTCACATGCCACTAGGCATCAAGAAGTATTTGCAGGTACCGGCATCCATCCTTCCTGAAGAAGATATCTTGACCTCCCGTGCACATCTGACATCCTACAGCGACATCGACAGTATTGGGGGGCGTCAACCATTATTCAGTTTTCATCAGCGTAGGCAACAAGGCTTAGAAACATCCATACTCTCTCCCTCTCACCTGTAGAGCCATCCCCTTCATCTATAAAAGGGCATGCACTCCCTCCAATGAAGGAAGGTCGACTTCTTCAAGCTCAGACTCACTAGATCGACATCAACACCTCACAACCACAGGACCACCAAGTTCCGACTATAGCCCTTCTGGTCGGAGCCAACCGAACCTCTTCTACACCCCCTCCTTTCTCCTTCTCGTTTGTAACCCCACTACAGACTTTGAGCACCTGGGCTCAGGAATAAAGTCACCGACCGACCCTGACTGGACGTAGGGCACGTTGCCTGAACCAGTATAAATCTTGTGTCATCGAGTGCTAGGCCACCTCCGATCACAACGTACAACAAAACTACAAATATTTACTAGTTGGTCACTTTCTGCACCGACAGTTGGCGCCGTCCGTGGGGAAGACGTTGTACGTTCAACACTCTTTTGGTCATCGGATGGCCCATTTTATGCCACCCCCACTGTGGTGGGCTCGGGCGATACGATTCGTTTCGGCTCGCTGGAGTTCCTCGCACTCTCGCCGCCGGGATGTGGGTTCCACCCGTCTTTGAGCCATCCTAGGCCTTCCTCTTTGGAAGCTTGGACTTTGTCGCCAATAGGCTCGGCGTACTCCACCTCCGCGAGGAGACTCGTGATCCAGCACCCGTCGGAGGGACGTCCTCCATCGACTCCAGGACACGCGACTTTGACTGCGTGGCATCTACGCTTCATTCCGAGCAAACTCTCTACTCAAACCCTGCTGTAAGTAATATGCATACTACTACTCGCTCTTTATTTACTATCTCTCACTAATCACCCGGAGGGAATGTACCGCCCATGCTACAAATGCCGTACGATCAGTTCCCCCATAGCCTCGCATCCTCCATGAACGCATACGCTCAGGGGCTCCGAAGGATGCTGGCGCCATCCCCCCTCACGTCTGAGCTCGTGGAAATGGCAGACTGCGTTCCTGCCACTTCTCACGAACTCCCAGATGGTGATGGTGAGAGCGATGGTTCCAGCATTGGTGACGTGGCACCCCACCACTATCCGTCCTAGGAGTGCACTATGGCGGACGCTCTAGGACAACATCTGATGGTTATGGAGTCTGCGCAAACTCACACCCCTCCAGACCCGTGTGCGGAGGCCCTCGCGTCTGCGCAAGCGCAAGCTGAGGAATTATGACAACGACGACAGAGCCAGTCGTCGCCTGCGCTGGCATGCTCGGCGTGGCACGTTGCGCCCCATGCGCATGGCCCGGTGGGTGGCGCCTAGGGTCACGCTCGTTAGGTCCAGCATGACATTGTGAACAAGGAGAATGATGTCCCACAATTCACCCGGGCCAGCCAGAAAATCGCTGCCGCAGCAATGCTTCTCCGTGGTGTTCCTGAGCCCGTCGACCCTCAGGAACGGGCAGTCTACCGGAACCTTTGGGTTCTAGTAGAGGCCGCCATCATCCAACAGGTGGAAAGCTCCGCATCGCGACTTTGACCCGCGCCCTCTCTCCCCACCGGGGGACGGGCACGCACCGGCTGGATCGATCCGTTCGCTCATCGCCGCACTTGTCAGGCTTGGCTCGGGGTGCGGCAGCCGCGCCACGGTCCGACCAGGCGCCTGCTCCACACCGACCACACCAGAACGCTCGTAGCATCATCAGCGACCGGTGTTGGGCCCAACACGGCGATGACGTCTGCCATACGGCAACAGGTGACACGGCTCTTGGCTGAACCATCGAGGGAATCAGTGAAATGCACCCTAAGCGCGGTTGTCGGCCAGACGACCGGAGCCCCAGCCCTAAGGGCCTAGGGCCATGGGCCTTCAGCCGGTGCATCCGGAGAGCACCATTCCCACAACGTTTCTGGCCTCCCACCAACATCACCAAATACACCGGGGAGACAAACCTAGGTATTTGGCTCGAAGACTTCTGGCTTGCCTATCGAGCCGGAGGAGTGGATGATGACTATTTCATCATCCAATATCTTCCCATTTGTGTGGGGGAACATGTTTGGGCATGGCTCGAATTCTTTCCACACGACAGCATCCACAATTGGGCAGACCTCAAGAGGGTCTTCATCAGGAATTTTGAGGGGACATACGTCCGCCCGGGAAACTCCTAGGACCTCAAGAGCTGTTAGTAGGAGCCCAGCGAATCCCTATGGGATTACATCCGTAGGTTTTCGCAATGATGTAACTCCCTCCCTGATGTTGTTGACACATACGTCATCAGCGCTTTCCTCTCTGGGACAAACTGTGAGTCCATGATCCACAAGCTTGGCTGCCTAAAACCCCACACCACCTGCGATCTGCTCGATGTTGCCACCAACCATGCCTCTGGTGAGGAGGCAGTGAGAGTAGTCTTTAGTGGAGGCCAGGACAAAGGCAAGCCCAAGCACGTGGATCCAGACGAAGGCCCCTCCACTCAGAGGGGTAAGAAGAACAAGAAGGATCGGCGTCGGTCGAACGACACCACGTTGGTTGTCGTAGCTGATCGCACACCCAGGCAGCCCCAATAGGGACTGCCTAACCACTTCAATAAACTCATGGATGGTCCGTGCCCCAATCATGCCTACCCCGTCAAACACCTCTACAAGGAGTGCGAGCTCCTCAAACATTTCCTCCGATAGGCCGGCGTGCTAAAGGAGGGAGACGGCAAGGAGCCAGTTGTCAAGAGGGGTGGCGTGGTAGGCAAGGACAGGGATGGTTTCCCTAAACCTGAGGAGTGCATCATGATCTTCGGCGGGTCCAATGCCATCAGGTCCAAACGCCAGCATAAGGTACGCTACAGGGAGGCGTGCATCGCCGAAACGGCCGTCCCCTCCTTTCTTAGCTGGTCAGAGTCCCTGATCACCTTTGATCAGAGGGACCATCCCTCCTATGTTGTGAGACGGGGACGCTACCCACTCGTTGTTGACCCCATCGTCTGCAAGAAGCGCCTCACCAAGGTGCTAATGGATGGGGGCAGCGGCCTCAACATCCTGTACGTCGACACCCTCGATGCCATGTGCATCCCTTGATCAAAGCTCTGCCTGGCGGGCTCCCCCTTCCACAGAGTAATCCTAGGAGCATAGGCATACCCGCTCGGATAGATCGATCTACCCGTCACGTTCGGTAGCCGGGCCAACTTTCGCTCGGAGGTCCTCACCTTCGAAGTGGTAGACTTTCCGGGGTCCTACCACGCCATCTTGGGGCGGCCATGCTATGCAAGATTCATGGTGATCCCCAACTACACCTACCTCAAGCTAAAGATGTCGGGACCAAACGGCATCATCACAGTGAGTAGCGCCTTCTCACACGCCTTCGAGTGCGATCGCGAGCACTACGAGCTCGCCACCGTGGTCGTCAACTCATCCAAGCTCCTGCAGCTCGGTGAGTCATCAACCCTAGCAGTCCTAGACTGCAACAAACTAACCTCCTCGACGGCCTTCCGCCCGCTCAAGGAAACCAAGGCGGTGGGTGTCGACCCCATCGACCCAGCCAAGATGGTGTGAATCGGGACCTAGCTCCTAGCCCAATAGGAATGTGAGCTCATCGACTTCCTGCGTGACAATCATGATGTCTTCGCATGGCAGCCTTCTGACATGCCAGGGATACCACGGGAAGTCATCGAGCACGTGCTACACCTTATCCTGGGCTCAAGGCCCGCCAAGCAACGCCTGTGTCATTTCGATGACGAGAGGCGCACGACCATAGGCGAAAAGATCGCCAAGCTCCTGACGGCCGGATTCATTAGGGAGGTTTTCCACTCCGACTGGCTCGCCAATCCTATCCTTGTCAAAAAGAAGACCAGTAAGTGGAGAATGTGCATTGATTACACCGGGCTTAATAAAGCGTGTCCGAAGGATCACTTTCCTTTACCACGCATAGACCAAATAATTGACTCCACCTTAGGTTGTGAGATCCTCTCCTTTCTAGATGCTTACTCAGGCTATCACCAGATCATGATGAAAGATTTTGATCAGCTCAAGACCTCGTTTATCATCCTGTATGGTTCATACTACTACGTGACCATGCCTTTCAATCTGAAGAATGCTGGCGCCATCTACCAAAGGTGCATGCAGCAATGCTTCACCGACCAAATCGACCCGCCTAATCAGCCTGATCAGGCTGAATGGTTGAAACCAACGATCACCGTCTATGTTGATGACATAGTGGTCAAAATGGCTCGAGCTTGTGACCTGATCGCAAACTTGGCCGCAACGTTCATGAACCTCCGAAGGTTCAACATCAAGCTAAATCCCAAAAATGTGTTTTTGGGGTTCTAAAGGGAAAGCTGCTTGGATACATCATATCCGAGCACGGCATCGAAGCCAATCCTGAAAAGATCATAGTCATCTCCAACATGGGCCCCATACGCAACATAAAAGGCGTACAAAGGCTCACTGGCTGCTTGGCCACCCTTAGTCGCTTCATCTCCCGGCTTGGCGAATGGGGGCTGCCACTTTATAAGCTCCTCAAAAAGATGGACAGCTTTGTCTGGGTTGAGGAAGCCCAGTAGGCTCTCAAAAGCCTTAAAACATCCCTGACGTCAACCCCGATCTTTGTCGCTCCCGAACAGGGAGAACCCCTCCTCCTTTATGTCGCGGCAAGTAACCATGTGGTGAGTGCCACCCTGGTCATCGAAAGGGAGGAACCGGGACACCAGCTCAAGGTACAGCGACCCGTGTACTTCGTTGGAGAAGTACTTACCGACCCCAAGGTCTGGTACCTGCAAGTGCAGAAACTCCTATACGCCGTGCTAGTGGCCACAAGGAAGCTCCTACACTACTTCACCAACCACAAAGTCATAGTCGTCACTTCATACCCACTCAAAGACATCATCCGCAACTATGATGCCGTGGGATGAATCTCTAAGTGGGCCCTTGAGCTCATGGGCCATGGCATCAGGTATACCCCCGCACCACAATTAAGTCTCAGGCTCTCGTGGATTTTGTCGCTGAATGGACAGAGGTCTAGCTACCGACCCAGGATGTCTCCCACGAGTACTGGACAATGTACTTCGACGGGTCCGTAATGGTGCCCGGCTCGGGGGCTGGAGTGGTTCTAATCTCCCCAGACAGGAGTAGGCTCCGCTATGCCATCCACCTCCACTTTTTGGCTTTAAACAACACCGTGGAATACGAGTCCCTTATCAACGGACTACGCATTGCCATCAAGCTCGGTGCTACGTGACTCTACGTCCGCTGCGACTCGAAACTAGTTGTTGATCAGGTCATGAAGGAGTCCTCCTATAAAAGTCCCCTCATGATAGCATACTACCAAGAGGTGTGTAAGCTCGAGGACAAATTCCAGGGAATTAAACTGCATCACATCCCTCGAAGGGACAACGACGCCACCGATTTCCTCTCAAAACTAGCCGCCAGGCGAGATCCGTCCCTGAGCGAAGTCTTCATCAACGACATCCATGAGCCGTCCGCCCGCATCCTGGAAGGTCCGACCTAGACACACCCTGATGGCCAGCCGGTGCTCGGGGGCTCTAATCCCAGTACCTCTATAACGACGTCACCCGTGGACATCGTCGTATTGGCACTCGATCAAACTGATTGGCGAGTACCACTACTTGTCTACCTCCTCGAGGAGGTTCTCCCACCTGAAAGAACTAAAGCTCAATGAATCGCTCAATGCACCAAGACCTTCATTGTGCTCAGTAACGAACTCTACAAATGGAGTCCATCAGGAGTGCTCATGAAGTGCGTTCCTACCAGTCGGGGAAAACAGATCCTCCTCGAGGTCCATTCCGAGATCTGCGGGCATCATGTAGCCCCAAGGTCCCTGGTTAGAAAAACCTTTCACCAAGGTTTTTACTGGCCCATCGTGCTACGAGATGTAGAGGAGGTCATCCGCAGGTGCAAAGGATGTCAGTTCTACGCTCGGCAAACCCATTTACCAGCGCAAGAGCTCCAAACCATCCCAATCACCTGGCCATTCGTGGTCTAGGGCCTCGACATGGTAGGACCTCTCAAGAAAGGTCTATGCAGTTTTACTCACCTACTTGTAGCAGTCGACAAGTTTACCAAATGGATAGAGGCCAAGCCCATCACTAATCTCTGCTCGAAAGAGACGGTCAAATTCTTCCTCAACATCATCTATCGATTCGGCGTTCCTAACTGTATTATCACTAACCACGGGACTAACTTCACCGGGAAGAAGTTCCAAGACTTCAGCAATAGATATGGCATCAAAATCGATTAGGCTTCGGTCGGACATCCGTGAACTAACGGTCAGGTCGAATGCACCAATGGCATGGTCCTCTAAGGACTCAAGTCGCGCATCTTCGATCGACTCAACAAACACGCCGGGCGGTGGGTTATAGAGGTCCCAGTGATCCTCTAGAGCCTAAGAATGACCCTAAACCGATCTATAGGATTCACACCTTTCTTTCTGGCCTACGGAGCGAAAGCTGTGTTGCCCTCTGACCTCGACCACAGCGTACCGAGAGTAAAAGCTTTCAACCGCGACCGAGCCACGGTGGCTCAACAAGACGCAGTCGGCCTGCTCAAAGAGGCCCGCGAGACAACCGTCATCTGCTCCACTCGCTATCAACAAACCCTCCACAGGTACCACGAAAGGAAGATTAGAGGAAGGATTCTCAAAGTCGGTGATCTTGTGCTCCGAAGGACCCAATCGACGAAGGAAAAACACAAGCTCTCTCCACCCTAGGAAGACCCTATATGGTAACCGAAGTAATCCGACTAGGCACCTACTGACTAGAGGACAACAATGGCAATGTTCTCAATAACACTTGGAACATTGAACAACTATGTCGTTTTTCCCTTAGAATTGGTCTAAACACCTTCAGTTAATGCACATGCTCCTGTAAGTGCGCCCCCACCCGAACACTTTCAACCCGGGTCACTCGGGGGCTCCATAAATATACAAATATTGAGTATTGCCTCTTTTTCTCTTTACTTTCATATAGAGAAACTCCTTCTTACCCAAACAAAAGGGCAGTTCATTCCTTTGTTTTACCTTACGTAGCTTTGCTTTGAAACATTCTGACTGATTGCACCCCACCTTTTCCTACGGTTATGACCGGCCAAGCCTCACGGGCCATGACCCGGGCTCACAAAGTTATAGCCTATGGAACAAATGGGCATGTACAAGAAATAAAGAAATTTAAAACAAAATTATGCTAAGGGAGAACTAAGGAACGAATGGGAACAAGCTTCCCCGAATGGAGCAACTCCATCACAAAAACAAAAACCGATTGCAGTCATTAAAACACACATGAACGTTTTACACAAGGGTTCCCCTCCCACAAACTTAACCATTACATTTTCTACTATTACAAAAACTACTACGGCCACTCGACAACTCCACTTGAACGCCAGAAATCGCTTGGTTCCGTTCCTTCAAAACTTTGGCAAAACACAATAGGTACCTCAAGCGTGTCGCACCTATAGATGCTCAGCAGAAGAACATGGAGCTCCTGACCTTCTTATGCAGTCAAGGCAGCTCCTGAGGGGGGACACCGCTACCGAGGTAAGGTCGCCATGGCTGGAAGAAATCTCATCAAACTTTATGAACTGGCCAACTTGAGCAGCTGTAGGCATGAAACCCTCCACCAGCATAGTCATGAGTAACCTCCCCTCCGACAAGGCTCGCTCGAAAAAGATTCGCCAGAAAGTCTACACACGGCTCCATCCCGAAGGAGGCCTCGTAGACTAGATCCAGCGTCACCTCCAATCTGACATCACGCTTTGGGTTCGCAAAAGGATCCATAAGTCCTCCCCCTCGCTCACTCTTCCTCTCACTTAGGAACCACCGCAGCGTACAGGCACTCTTGGTGAGAAAGAAGAAGGAAGAGAGAGTGAGGAATCTCCACTAGAAGAGACCACCAGACCTCCCTGAGTCGATCGAGTCACCTAGGAGGGACACCAGGCGATAGGTAAGGAGCAAAGGGACGCCTCATGTAGGCCATGCTGACTCCATCTCGAACGACGAGCACGGGTCCTGGTCGGACATTTCTGACTAAAGCCCTCCTAGCCCTGTCACTCTAGTCATCAAGGTAAACGTTACCAAAACCCCCTCTATTTCATTACAAATCATTCATACATCCATACATGCATTCATCTCATACGCCTGAACCCCCTGGACGATTAGGGCATGAATCGCCCGGGGGCTCGGGAACTAAGCATTGCACGTGCAGCGAAATGCACCAAAACGCTCCATGTTGCACCACGAAGCGGTGGCTTGGCTCATTCGACATGAGCAACCAAACAGAGCCAGGGGAGAAAACCGTAGATGAGCACCGTGCGGCCTTCACCTGGTCTAGCAAACTGGGTCATCTCAACCTTCTCGTTCGATCCTGAACCTCTCGCCAAGCCCACAGAATCTCCATCGAGGGGAGGCCATTAGGCCACTCGGGTTGGTCTTTGGAATGACCTAGGCATCTATCAGGCTATAGGTAAAGGAGTAGTGGAATGCCACAAGAGGGCTATGCCAACTCCATCACGAACGATGGACTCGGATTCCACTCGATCACACCCATTAGCGAGCCACCGAGCTAGTCTTCGAGCCTAAGCGATTGGGACAGGCGACGAAACTCAGCCCCTCTGGTTGTGAGGAACCAGATGGGGTAGTGCAAAACGACTCACACCAACCCCCGCAAAGGCCCGACAAGGCTCTAGGGCTCAAATGCCAAGGGGCCATGACTCCGAACCCGCATCGACTGGATCGGCGACATCCGGCTATGGCTCTTGGGACCATGACTCCGAACTCGCGTTGACTAGATAGGCAACATCTGGCTATGGCTCTTGGGACCGCAACTCCGAACTCGCGTCGACTGGATAGGCGACATTCGGCTATGGCTCTTGGGATCGTGACTCCGAACTCGCATCGACTGGATCGGTGACATCCAGCTACGGCTCTTGGGACCATGACTCTAAACTCGTGTCGATTGGATCGGCGACATCCGGCTACGCCTCTTGGGACCTGACTCCAAACTCGCATAACGGCTTCACTAACTAAAACTAACTCTCTCGATCCACGACGAGCATCGATGCCTAGGTCTACTCGCAACTCCACCTTACCTGATCCCACGGCGCTCACCGACGCCAAAGATCAAACTCTGTTGCATCCAAAGCTAAACTTCCTCGCCCGATCCCCAGCGCGCACCGACGCTGGTATTAGTAAGTTCTGTCTTAATCCAATCCCCACGCTTAAAAACACCTCGGCTGCACAACGACGCCATGGTTAAACAAAATTACGTCTTAAAACTCAAAACAGGCGCACCCACAGTCACAACACAAAGAACCCCCTAGCCGATTCCACCCGAACCACCTGGAGGCTCGGGGGCTACACCCACGGGTGCGCTCGCGCGCACCTACCAGCAAGACAAAAAATCCTCTAGACGATTCAGCTCAAATCGCCTAGGGACTCAGGGGCTCCTGTTGGGTTCATAAACCTAGGGTCCCTCGAGGACCAGCTTCCACGCCCGAGCTCGTCCTAGGAAAACAACATATAGTTCATGGGCCGGCCCAAAAATCTAAAACACAGCAGGCCGAAAGGGTAGTCCGGTCGCCGACCGGAAGGTCTACCCTTAAGAACAAGCGCCCGCTCATCAACTTCTTTGGCCCACCTCTCTAACCGGAGCACTCACTTCAGGCACCATCCGTCTTCATGCGGTTTCTCCAATCAGAAGGCCTGAAACGCTGCTTCCTACTCTGACCCCACGACCGAGGCTCATGGGAACCCTACTCACCGCTCTTCTCTGACCAGCACACTAAGAGCCGACTGGAGCCATTCGACCAGGGGCTCCCCGTTCGGAAGGAACCAGAAGACGTGCGGAGAAAGGCAAGGCATGGATCATAAGTCAAAACCACTGTACTAGGGACCATACCCTACACGAAGCAGTGCTCTACAGCCACCCTGACACAAAGTATTGTAGGGGTCACTAAAAACTCCCATACAGTAAGCCCCCCGCGTGTCTATGGACATTGATCGTAGTATGGGCTCCAGGATTTGCCATACCGGGTAAACATAGCGTGGCTCCTCACATGCCACTAGGCATCAAGAAGTATTTGCAGGTACCGGCGTCCATCCTTCCTGAAGAAGATAGCTCAACCTCCCGTGCACATCTGACATCCTACAGCGACATCGACAGTATTGGGGGCGTCAACCATTATCCAATTTTCATCAGCGTAGGCAACAAGGCTTAGAAACATCCGTACTCTCTCCCTCTCACCTGTAGAGCCATCCCCTTCATCTATAAAAGGGGATGCGCTCCCTCTAATGAAGGAAGGTCAACTTCTTCAAGCTCAGACTCACTAGATCGACATCACCACCTCGCAACCGTAGGAGCACCAAGTTTCGACTGCAGCCCTTTCGGTCGGAGCCAACCGAACCTCTTGTACACCCCCTCCTTTTTCCTTCTCGTTTGTAACCCCACTATAGACTTCGAGCACCTGGGCTCGGGAATAAAGTCACCGACCGACCCTGACTGGATGTAGGGCACGTTGTCTGAACCAGTATAAATCATGTGTCATTGAGTGCTAGGCCACCTCTGATCACAACATACAGCAAAACTATAAATATTTACTAGCTGGCCACTTTCTGCACCGACACATAGGAGAGAGCATATACCAGAATGGAGCGGCCCGGTACGCAATATGCTGGAATTGCTGGCCAGTCCCACCTATTAGCACCACCTCGCTTGCTCAGAAGAGTGAAAGCTAACTTAAAAGCTCAGCTCTGGAGCCATGCAGCACGATCTTACTTAGAACCGGATCTGATCTATAGGATCGTACCGTACCGCTGCATCCTTGACTAAAGGTACGTATATTCTAGCAGCTTAGTAGAATGTAGTTTGTATCGAAAACCAAAACGAATGAAAATAGAAAAAAAGCTCGGTAGCAGTGTAGAAAACGATCTCTTTAGCCCCGGTTGGTATTACCTTTAGTCCCGGATAAAAAACCAAGACTAAAGAAGAAGCCCTTTAATCCTAGATCCGTGCTCCCAGTTAGAAAACCAAGACTAAAGGGGTTTTTTAACCGAAAGTACAACTCGTTTCTGTACTTGTGGATGGGGTGTGTGAGGTGATTGTTGTGGATGGGGTGTGTGAGGTGATTGTATATAAGAGCAAGTATAATAGCAGGCTATAAGCCGACTAATGCTGAGGTGGAGGAGAGAGGGGAGGAGAGAGAGGAGAAGCGGACGGTAAGCTTACAGCCGGCTTGGGCACAAGAACCAAGAAAGTATGTGAGAGAGACAAGTGGGCCATGTATTAACTGTAAAGAGCTGACTATTATATGAGTGAGCTAAGAGAAGGCTGCAAGGAACCTTACAGCCAACAAATCGGCTGTATTATTAGCCTTGCTCTAAATGCCGTAGTGTAGGGCATCTATCCAATTTTAGCCTCATGTGGGTCTAAATTAAGAGAGTGTGTCTGGTGTTACGGGGTCATGGTCCTACCGACCCTAGGCTTAGTTAGGTCTGCTTTTGACACAGCATACTTATTAGGGCGTCCCCAACGAGGATGACTCAGCTAGTTATTTATATGTATAGATCAGCATGGAACCTACGTGGAGGAAAGTGAAGTTGCAAAGAAAATTGAGCCAGCCACTCCCTCGTTGGTCAGCTCGCACACAACACGAGGCAGCATCCTGTTTTCTATATGTGCATGGAAGTACAAATAGTTAGGCCATATTTAGTTTCCAAAAATTTTTTTATCTCCTACATAAAAAGAGCATGTTTTATTTTTTGCCGAGTACGTTCTATCGGGCACTCGGCAAATAGATGATTTGCCGAGTATAGTGAAGAAGACACTCGGCATATATATTACCCTTGGTAAAAAACCCGATTTGCCGAGTGTTGAATATAAGACACTCGCAAATAACAAGACGACACTCGGCAATAAATTGACACTCGGCAAAATACTATCATGTGACCGGCAGGTGCGACGGCCGTCTGACGGCGTGCCGGCCATTAGCAAAAGTGCTACTTTGCCGAGTGTTTTTCCCCAGCACTCGGCAAAATGATAAGTTTGCCGAGTGTTTTTCAGCAGCACTCGACAAAATGATAAGTTTGACGAGTGTTTTTCCCCAGCACTCGGCAAAGCCAAAACTTTTTTCCTCTCCTACCCTCCAAAAGTTTTCTATCATCCACATACAACATGTGGTACTACGTGTTAAAATTTGGTATATTTCTGGATCCGTTTGATATATTTAAGCAATTTATTATGTTTAGAGGAATTTTTTGGTATAAGTCAAATTTGAACTGCAATTGATTCAAATAATGGAATAAAATGAGTGGAAAAATGATATTCATATTATTGAGTCCATTTTGAGGCCTTGCTCGGGAAATGAAAAGAATTTTTGAACATCTTGTTCACGAAACCCGACCACGAACGTGTGGCCGAATGGTTTTTAAATTCTAAAAAAAGCAAACGAAGTCTAAAAATCATGAGATTTATGAAAATCTCATGATATCATACGTGGAGGGTATGGTAAAAATTTGACAAGGTTTCGGATAATCTGTGATGTACGATGTTTATAAACCGAAGTATCTCAGAAGAAGAATCGTAGCGTAGAGAAGGATCCAGTAAGATTTAGATTCAAAGTGACTGTCTAATTAGGGTTTGACTTCAGAACTTTTTGTATAGGCAATAGAGAACATAGATTGATTCATGTGTAATTTTAGTAAATTTATGAATCCGTTCGATAATTTTAATTTGTTTAGTGCAATTATAGAATTTTAATTAATATACATTGAATTTGAGCTACAACTATAACGGCATGAAATAATAAGTTTTTTCACTCCTGACCTTGAAACTTTTTCTACTCTCTACATGCAACATGTGATACTCCATGTTAAGATTTGGTGTATTTCTGTATCCGTTTGATATATTTAATTAATTTATTACGTTTAAAGGATTTTTTTGGTATAAGTCAAATTCGAACGGCAAGTGATTCAAATAATATAATAAAATGAGTAGAAAATGATATTCATGTTATTGAGTCCCGTGTGAGGCCTTATACGGGAAATGAAAGGAAATTTTGAACATCTTGTTTAGAAACCCAACTACGAACGTGTGGCTGAATGATTTTTAAATTCTTAAAAAAACAAACGAAGTCTGAAAATCATGAGATTTGTTAAGATCTCGTGATATCATACGTGGAGGCCATGGTAAAAATTGGAGAAGGTTTCAGACAATCTGTCACTTACGATGTTTACAAACCGAAGTATCTCAGAAGAATAATCGTAGCGTAGAGAATGATTCGGTAAGATTTGGATTCAAAGTAACGGTCAAATTGGGGTTTGACTTCAGAACTTTTTGTATAGGCAATAGAGAACATAGATTGATTCATGTGTATTTTTGGTAATTTTTTGGATCCGTTCGATAATTTTAATTTGTTAAGTGCAATTATAGAATTTTAATTGATATACATTGAATTTGAACTACAACTGCATGAAATAATAAGTTTTTTCACTCCTGACCTTGAAACTTTTTCTACTCTCCACATACAACATGTGGTACTCCATGTTAAGATTTGATATATTTCTAGATCCGTTTGGTATTAAAATGTGGTACATACAATATGTTAAGATGTGGTATTGCATGAAATAATAAGTTTGCCGAGTACCCCATATATGGGCCTAGCTAGGTGCTTCTTATTTTTTTTGAAGGTTATTTGTTAACTAGGCCTGATTTGCATTGGAAGTTTGTGAGTGCAGTTTCCAATACGTCCTCGTAGATATCAAACTTGCACAATCACATATCGAGGTGTGCGACTCGAAGAGATCGAAGGGAACTTTCTCAGATCAATGACCTACTCATGGTGCTAAGTAAGTAAGTGAAGCTAGTAACACATAATTTTCTAATCACATAGCACATTCTAATTTCATCGCCTTTCACACTTTATAGTGTCATGCTGAGTCAAGAAAAATATAGACGGGCATAGGAAGAACCATTTCGAGGCTCATTATATGAAAACACATACCCCTAGAACAGTCAATAACCAACAACAAATGTGGGTTCTACGTGATGCAGACAATGCATTAGTACCTCAATAAGAGCACAATGGAAGGAAATAAAATGGTGTGTATGTTTCTCATTTTATGTATATCAGTTAATTCAATAAAATACACTTCTATTTTGTCTAACACTTGTGCATGTTGATGTCATCTTGCTTCAACGATAGTGTGAGAAACTTAAAACCCCAAAAGCTATTAGACTTCGAGATCAAAGAATTACAAGCAAGCCGAACAATAATAAAATAAAATAATGAATAGGCATATGGAAAAATCAAATCAGTGGCTGGTGGTGCATACATAAGCCAACAATGATCATAGGGATATCACTGTCGATTGCTAAGCAAGCCAACAATGTTTATGGGCCCCACACATGCAGTACTTTAGTTGTTGAAAATAAAAAAAACAAAATGGGTGTTTGCCGAGTGCCCCTAATCTAGCACTCGGCAAAGATGGGTTTGCCAAGTGTCAAATCTAGGACACTCGGCAAACATATTTACGGGCCCCACACACGCAGTAGTTTAGTTATTGAAAATGAAAAAACAAAAGGGGGGTTTGCCGATGCTAGATCATGGGCACTCAGCAAACCTCCCTTGTAACCACCCCAATCCCCACCTGGCTGCACACACACGCACACAGTCAAACAGTCAAACACACAGCCATGCACCCGCGCCCGCCCACACCGCCAACCGGCCTCACCGCCCGCTGGCCTTATCGCTCGCCCACACCAGCCCCTGGCACCGCTGGTCTCATGTGCCGCCGCCCGCCCACACCCGCCGTCGCCGCTGGTCCCGCGCCCGCCCACAGCAGCCCCCGACATCGCCCGCCCACACCCGTTCCCTCTGGCCCTGCGCGTGCCCAGCGGTTGGCACCCCCTGTTGGCCGGCACCCGGTGCCCTCTCCCGGCCCGTGTGTACACATCGGCCTCCCGCGCCGCCACAGAAGCTCAACGCCGCCCGTGCCCTAGAAGCTCGACGCCGCGACCGCTACCATCCCCTCTGGCCCTGCACGCGCCCGATAGCCGGCACCCCCCGTTGGTCGGCCCCCGGTGCCCTCTCCTAGCCTCGCGCGTCCACGCCGGCCTCTTGCGCGCCATCCCCATGACCCTGCTGGCCTCCCGCACCACCACAGAAGCTCGACTCTGCGACCGCCCCGGAAGCTCGACGCGGCCACCGCCGCCGTCCCCTCTGGCCCTACACGCGCTAGGTGGCCGGCACCCCCCGTTGGTAATTATATGATCGATGAAAGGCTTACTGTCCCTATCTAGGTTTCTGAGAGGGAAGAAATGTGTAGAACCTTTATATGCATATTTAGATCTTCACTGCCTTGTTTTTCAATTTAGCACTAGGAACAACATGCATGACCCTGATAGTAGATTTGGTTTATTTCTTTACTTGATTTGTTTTAAAGGGCTGAAAGTAAGTGTTTGAGACACATAGTGTTACAGCGTCGGTGTGTCAATCCTGGACCTGATAATCCATTCTAAAACCTTACTAAACATTTGCTCATGAACTAATTGAACTGTAGATGAATGCCAAAGCCATCTATCTATACATATTATTTTGCAAGATAGTAGCTAACTTGGCTGCAGAACTAGGAATTTTCGATGAACCTGACAACTTATTACGACTGGAATAATGGGCAGCAATTTTTAGTTTGTTTCGAGTAACTTGTGTTCTATCTCAGTTTTGCAATGGTTTGCTTGGAGTTTTATCACAATGGTGGTGTGTTGAGTCAGGGCTTCTCCAACCGATCACAATATAGTAGGGACATCTATTTTCATGTGTCATCCAGGGCAAGAGGGCATGGTAGGAGTCTTGGGTCTGAAGTTATGTATGCCAAGTCGATGACTGGTTAGCAGTGGCATTGGTGTTTGATTTGTTTGCCTTTCAGCATCGAGATGTTTTTGTTCAATGTGACCAAATAATTTGTTACTAGACATGTTTTCTGTTTCTCTGTAGTGGTGTGCTATAATACTGTCCATTCATTAGCTTTCATGTTCATAGAGTGAACCGTAATTTCAATTTATGGATGGATTGATGCTTTGTAATGTTGATGCATATTCAATTTTTGGGAGTAGCCGTTGATTTGATGTGTATGTGGTTGTTAGCCATTGTGCCGTTGGTTTGATGTGTATGTGGTTGTCGACCATCATGCCGTTGGTTTGTTGTAGGTTTTGGTTACCTCACCGTGCATGGGGAGGTGCTGCCAAAATTTACAATTGACACTATTATGTTCATTTGTTGCAGGAGAGGCTATTGCAAGGATTATTCCCCACCGTTCTTGACTCGCCACTTTGCAGGATAGCAAGGTGAGGCATCCTACACCCCTCTTTCCATATCATGTTTGTATATCATATAACCTAGCTAGGCGTCTCCCATTCGAAAGAGATACGGTTGGAAATATGTAGATCTTTGCATATCTATAACCATATCTATTTTGAATTGTCCATGTTTTTTGGACAGTCAGAGGATGTGTAGATGGAGTTAGTTTCCATGCTCTACTCGGATCAGAGACAGAGTTTCAGCAGCATCTCCCTGTTGTTCTCTGGATACACAATCTCTCTACCAGGACGTGTATTTGGAGAACAACGGGGAGGTGCTACCGAAATTCTATCTCGGATAGGAGTAGAGCATGGAAACTAGCCCCATCTACACATCCTCGAGTGGGATTAAGACCTATCTTCACCTATTAGATAGTATAGGAACCTATAGATGTAATTGATTTTTATATTACTTGGTGATATGTTAGAGGATGGATGACCGTGAGTGGATGTACATGGGCCACTCTAGTCAGGGTTCATTGACCGATGAATGGATTGCGAAGACCAATGCTTTCTTAGAACTAGCATTTGCAAGGGTTAAAGGAGCGCGTGGCACTTGGTGTCCCTGCAGCATTTGTGCAAACACGCATCGACAAACAAAGGTGGTTATGGGTAAACATCTTTGCAAGAATGGATTTATGGCGGACTATACTCGGTGGATCTACCATGATGAATCTGATCGTGTGAGAGACAAGGTCGTGAGGCAACGCATCGAGGATTATGATGCTGACGCTAGGGTAGGAGACATGTTAAATGACTATCATAAAGCACACTTTGATGAAGGACGTAGGGAGAAGGAGCCAGAGCCAACCACAAAGGCGTATTACGATATGTTGTCTACAGCACAGCAACTCCTTCATGGGCATGCCAAGGTTTCTCAACTGGATGCCATTGCACGCCTAATGGCCGTAAAGTCCCAATTTAGCTTGAGTCGAGAAGCCTTTGATGTTATGTTGACAGTTATTGGTAGTCTGCTCTTGGATAGTCACATCCTACCAAAGAGCATGTATGAGGCACAGAAACTCCTTCGTACACTTAAGATGCCATATGAGCAGATACATGCTTGTCCAAAGTGATGCATCTTATTTAGGAAAGAACATGCGGAAGCAAAGTACTGTGTGAAGTGTAAATCATCTAGGTTCCTAGAGGTAGACTCTAGTGATGGTCAAAAGAGGTAGCTCACCATCCCCATGAAGATCCTATGGTACCTTCCATTCATACCAAGGATCCAATGACTTTATATGATTGAGGAATCCGCAAAACAGAAGACATGGCACAAATACGAACATTGATACAATCCTGAGAAGCTGGTGCATCCATCCGATGGTGAAGCATGGACAAGGTTTGATATGATTCATCATGAGAAAGCTCTAGAGGCTCATAATGTACATGTTGCGCTGGCAACAGATGGGTTCAATCCTTATGGAATGGCGGCTGCCTCATACACTTGTTGGCCCATGTTCGTTATCCCTCTTAATCTCCCCTCTAGCATCCTCTTTCAACAATAGAATATATTCTTGTCGTTGATAATTCCTGAACACCCAGGGAATAATATGAGTGTGTACATGGAGCCTCTGATTGATGATTTGATCCATGCTTGGGAGGAAAGGGTATGGACATACGACCGAGCTACAAAGACAAACTTCAAAATGTATGTTTGGTACCAGTACTCCCTGCATGACTATCCAGCGTATGGGATATTCTATGGCTGGTGAGTTCACGGAAAGTTCCCATGCCCAGTATGCAAGGCGTCTCTAATGTTCATTTGGTTGACGAAGGGTGGCAAGTATTCTTCGTTCGACAAACATCGACAATTCCTCCCTCTTGACCATCCATTCAGACGAGACATCAAGAACTTTACAAAAGATGTAGTAGTTGAAGGTCCTGCACCCCAGATGATGATTGGTGCCATGGTTCATGCCTAGTTAGACGCTCTCGAGGTCAATGACCAAGGAGATCATTTTCTAGGATATGGTGAGGAACATGCATGGACTCACAAGTCGTGCTTGTGGAACCTCCCCTATTTTGATGACCTTCTACTTCCACATAATATTGATGTAATGCACACTAAAAAGAATATCACCGAGGCAATTTTTGGTGCAATCATGGACATTCCTGATAAGACAAAGGATAATGTTAAGGCTAAATTGGATCTGGCGAGGTTATGCAACATACCAAAGCTAGACATGGCACCTCCCGGAGGTGGGAAGTCATGGAGAAAGCATAAGGCCGATTTCATTCTAATGAGGGCCCAAAGGAGGGAAGTACTAGAATGGTTCCAAACGTTAATGTTCCCTGATGGGTATGTAGAGAATCTAAAGAGGGGAGTGAACTTAGCTACTATGCAAATCAACGGGCTCAAGAGTCATGACTACCACATATGGCTTGAGCGGCTACTGCTAGTGATGGTTCGAGGCTATGTCCCTAAGCATGTCTGGATAGTGCTGGCGGAGTTGAGAAATTTCTTCCGCCAGCTTTATGCTAAGGAGTTATCTCGTACCGTGGTTGCAGACATGGAAAAAATGGCGCATGTGTTGCTCTACAAGTTAGAGAAGATCTTTTCACCTGGCTTCTTCAATCTGATGCAACATTTGATTTTGCACCTCCCATATGAGGCACGAATGGGGGGGCCTATGCAGGGCCATTGGTGCTATTCAATTAAGAGATTTTAAAAGGTTCTTTGAACTAAATGTAAAAATAAATGCAAAATTAAAGCATCCATAGCAGAGGCATACATTCTGGAGGAGGTGTCAAACTTAACAACAAAATACTATGCTGACAACCTTCCTAGTGTACATAATCCACCCCCTCGTTACAATGCTGGCGAAGATAAATCGAACCTTAGCATTTTTCGAGGGCAACTAGAAAGTGCAAGTGGTATGACTAACAAGACCTTGAAACATGAAGAGTGGTGCACTATTATGCTATATGTGTTGACCAACCTATCCAAAGTGGCGCCGTACATGCTGTAAGTTCTCAACAAATTTTTTCTCAAGTAGTCATAATTCTGTGTCCAACTCCCTTGTTTCTTGTTGGTACATGAAATTTTATGAACGATTCTGGCGAGAATCAAGGGAACCTACCCTGCAGGAAACTTTGACCCTTCTTAGAGAGGGTGCGGGAAATGGATTGCCCGATTTCATTTCTTGGTTCAAACAGAAGGTACTATCCATTTTGGCTCGTACTTAGTTTGACATTACAAGTTGCTCGTACGTGCGACTAATATAATGAACTACCCTACTTGAACTTGTAGGGACAAACCGATGCATCTATGAGTGTCGAGTTGAGACAGGTTGCTGATGGTTGTGCCTATAGGGTCAGGTCATTTACTAGTTATGATGTGAATCGATATTGCTTTCACACAACAAGCCACGAGCAGAGTCAGCCCAATCAAAGAACCACAAATACCAGAGTTTTTACGCATGGCTTAGATGGGGTTGAGTATTATGGAAGAATTGAAGAAATATACGAACTCATGTTTCATGGTTGCAAACCTCTTAATCTCGTTATATTCAAATGCCATTGATTTGATCCTGAAGTAGTGAGGCAGACCTCTAATCTTGGGCTAGTTGAAATTCGACAATCATCCATCTTACTAGGAGACGATGTCTATATTGTGGCTCAATAGGCAACACAAGTTTATTATCTCTCATACCCATGCCAAACTATAGACCATCTTAAGGGTTGGGATGTTGTGTACAAGGTATCGCCACATGATAAACTACCTATCCCAAATAATCAAGATTAAAACATAGACCCCAACACATATGACGGAGAGTTCTTTTAAGAAGATGGGCTCGAAGGGAGTTTTGAGATAGACTTAACCAAAGCTCAGGGTATGGAAGTAGACAATGAAAGTGGTGCTGACGAGGACGCCGGTGACGAGGTTCATAATATGAAGGACTTAGAATTACTTCAATGATTGCATCTAAGCAACGACAGTGATGACGACATTCCTCCTTCAGAGCACGAGGATGATTATATCGACATGCGTGATAGTGATTATGAGACCTATGATCCAGCTAATCCTGATGATGATGATTATTTCTAATACATGTATGATCCGTGCTAATTGATTTATTATTTGTCATACCACGTTATTTTCTAAGTATGTTTTGTTTATTTTGCATCTATTTTGATGTATTATCTGTGTTAATTGGTTTACTCTTTTTAATTGTAGGTGATTGAACAATGGTGGGCGGTATGAGGAGGATAATGTCGCTTTACTCAAAAGCGATAGCGACGAGTAAAGGGTCCGATGTAGCTGAGGGGTCTAGGAAGAGACCTCGGGGTAGATCCAAGGGTCAAGGGAAGGGTGGAGGCAAGACGAGGCCACCGTCGCCTGTACCTCCATCGCCGTCTGAGTTACCTTTCGCTCACTCATCCTCTGAGGAGGAGGTATAGGTGGAGGAGGAGGTACAGGTGGAGGAGAAGGCAGGGGTGGAGGAGGAGGAGGCAGGGATGGAGGAGGAGACAGGGGTACCTCTTCCTCTAGTTCATCACGTGTGTGGTTGTGAGGTCCCTCGACCCTCCCGAGGCGACCGATACCTCTTGAGAGACGCCCGCTAATTCGACCCGATGGAGACAAGTAAGTAACTTTATATGTTATCACTAATTTTTCGTTTGATATGTTTAAAATTATAATAGAAACTAATAATTTATCTTAATCACTTGGGCAGGGGTTGGAGAAAGGTCAGTGGGGGTGATCATGCACGCCATGTGAATAGCATCCTTGGTCTTTTGATCAAGGAAAAGTTCCCTGGCCTGGTGCAGTTTGGCGGAACTATCAAGCCGGCCTACACGTGGGCCCACTATGCCGTCGTCCCCGACACCACTGATCGAGATGGTAGGTGTTTCATCGATAAGGCACAGCATGTCAAGGCCGAGCTTTGGGTAAGTCTTTCTCGTACTACATTGCTCAATACATCGCATTGATTGGACATTATTGAAATAATGACTGGATACATCGCATACATCGTGTCTATATGCAGGATTTCTTTAGATGCGAGGAGGGATACGAGGCTAAGGCGGATGCTATGGCTGACAAAGCCACCAAGAAACTCGTCAAGGACATGCACTACGAGGCGCGCATCCAGGCTGTGATCTAATACCACATGGAATTTCTTAGAGAGAGGATCCCTAAAAGGGTGGCAAGAACCATGAGCCTGACCTCGGAACAATACCTGAAGGTAAATATAGAACATTAATACTTATTTTTTCTAAGATTAATTACGCTTAATTTCATCTTCTTATATGTCATATACTTGATGACGTAGGTGCCTCCGTGTTGGTGTGCCTATGATCTATAGTGCTGGGCCCGGATGGTGGACAGGTGGTGCGATCGCGCGTGGCAGGAGAATCACAACGCTTGTCGGGAGCGGCATTTGCTGATGTTGGGTGCACCACACCATCAAGACAACCTCAACATCTCAAAATACACGGCTAGATGGGTACACGAATTCATTTCTTTATTCTAACGCTCAACTCTGCATAATTTCTAATCATATTGCTTTTTTTTGCAGTCGGCGTCACATGGTGGCTAGCCTTGCACCTAGTTCGTGGCATATGCTTTGGCCCACAAGGGGAAGGCGACGTCCGACGTCGCCTACAACCCGGAGGACCCGCCCTCGGCGTACAACAATGAGTCTATCCACAGCCGTCTCAAAGGATACACATCGATGGCAAGGCAGGTCCGTGGCCCAGAGTACGATCTGAGCGCCCATGACCTTGATGGAGAAGTGGTCTTAAGGGCAGGAGGAGGCAAGAAGCATGGCCGGTTCTGGATTGACGACGGCACCATCGACACGACCAGTACTCCCACTCTCTCCTAGATTCGAGCACGGAGCACGGGTTCTAGTCCGGCGATACGCCCACGGACAGACTTTACACGGTTCCAGATGAACGCACTCTAGGTTATTTCTGTTTTATTCATCGTTCATTGATTTTTACATACTTTTGCATTGCATTGTAACATTGGGATTAAATATTGTAGGCTCAGCTAGAACAAGAAACAAGGCGCCGGGAGGAGCTAGAGGCGAAGATGGAGGCAGAGTGGCAGAGGATGGAGGCAGAGTGGCAGAGGATGGAGCTACAGATGTTTGAATATATGAGGGGTGTTTATGCTGCAATCGGTCAACCTCCACCACCGTTTCCAGTCCCTCCTCCTCCTGCTCCAAATACTGTTTCAGGCACTGTGAGTCGCTTTACAACCTTATAATCTAGTTTATGCAGAATCAATCTTACAAAAATTGCAAGACACCAGAAACTTAGTGACTACATTATTCTACAATAGTGTTCATGAAAGCGCAACATGCTGCATACCTCATCGGCGTCTTCTACATCAGATCAGAACCAGCCTACATAATAACAATAAAAAGCCTTCAGAAAAATTAAAAGGCAACTACCTTTATCCAAGAATTAAAAGGCATGCTAAGATGGTACTAATTGGGTTGCATACTACTATAAATAGCGACAGAACAAATGAACGGCTGCACCAACAGACAGACGAGACACAAATTCCTCTGGAACAGTGTTTTTCTCTTATAAATTTCTCCGGCATTCCTTCAAACCATTCAGATTCCCCTAGAATTCAGACAAGCGAACATGCCCAAAATACTACTAATACAGTCTAGAAAAGTAAATTAGTACCAGGAACTGAAATGTGACTTCATCTTAGCTACCCATAATAGCAGAGACTCTGCATAGCTGTGCGTGTGTGGTAATCAGTTAGGAGGAAATTACCTCTAGAAAAGTAATTGTCTTACAGGCTGTCCCGCTACAAGAGAGTATTTTTTGTTGCTACTGTTAGAAAGCACCAAGCAATGGCATATTTGGATAATCAGTACTCAGTGACTTGCTTGTCAATTGAAGCCTAATATATTTGAATGATTCAGTGATATGCATGTGCTCTTTTGCTAGTCAAAATCTCCTGACTTGTAGTGAATTGGCCAATGATTTGTGATGACTAGCTAGAAAAATAATTGCTATCTAAAGAATTTTGAGATGCACAGACTGTCCGGAGTTACCTACTATTTTTTTTCTTGTGCTATATTTATTAGTACTAGCGGCAGCCGTAGAAATATGCAATCTGGCAAGAAATTGTTTGCTGGGAAGTATATCAGTGATTGATTAATTCCTGCTACTATTGTTGCTTGGTCTGCCTTCACCGTTGAGGAAAAAAAAGACTACTAGTGTTGTTTAATCTTGTCTCACACATGTTAATCTCTTTTCCTTTATGCAGTATCAATCGGCGACATCGAATGAGCCTCATGATCTAGCCCTGTCACAGTGGAACTCGTGGCCTAAGTGAAGCCCTGTCTCAGTGGAACTCGTGGTCTAAGTGACTACTTGTGATTTTATTTGTATTTGCATTTGTGGATTACCTGTGATGACTTGTGGTTGTGAATAAACCTCCTTGTGATTCTGAAGTTTATTTGCATGTATGTGTTGTCGATATATCTATATGAACTGTCTGTGATGCCTATTGTGAACTATCTGTGATGGATGTGATGTTTATTTGAATATGGTACGTGGTTGTGACCGAACCTAATAAACTGATTATTTGTGGCAGCTTTGCCGAGTGTAACACTCGGCAAAGAGGCCTTATGCCGAGTGCCAGGGTTAAAACACTCGGCAAAGTGGACACGTGGCAAAATTCTGTGCATTTTGTAACTAAAATGGTATCTTTGTCGAGTGTCTGCGCTATGACACTCGACAAAGAAGCCAAATTCTGTGGATTCTGGGACGTGCTTTGCCGAGTGTCCACACTTTGACACACGGCAAAAGAAGTCGCTTTGCCGAGTGCCCCCACTTTGACACACGACAAAAGAAGTCGCTTTGCCGAGTGCCCATACTTTGACACATGGCAAAAGAAGTCGCTTTGCCGAGTGCCCATACTTTGACACACGGTAAAAAAGCATGCTCTGCCGAGTGCCCACACTTTGACACACGACAAAAAAACAAGCTTTGCCGAGTGCTCACACTTTGACATACGGAAAAAAGGCAAGATTTGCCGAGTGCCCATTCTTTGACACACGACAAAAAAGCAAGCTTTGCCGAGTGCCTGATATTTGACACTCGGCAAACGCGCCGTGACCGTTTCCACTCCGTCACGTACTTTTTTTTTGGTCGAGCGTCGTTTTCAGCTCTCGAAAAAGTGTTTGCCGAGTGCCCGACAAAAAACACTCGGCAAAGCTACTGTTTACCAGTACTATAGATGTCGTGTGTTCTTTACCGAGTGTTGCACTCGGCAAATAATTTGCCGAGTGTTTTTTGGGCTTTGCCGAGTGCCTGTAGCACACGACAAAGCTACTGTTTCCGGTAGTGAACATACCATGACATACTAGAGAATATCTAATGTCTAAGGGCACCCAAAATACGCCTCTAAAATGGATATTTATCTTTTTATTAGTATGCCCACCCACTTTTATCTTATAAAGAAACCAAATTAGATGAGCAATACATGGATAGATAATTAGATAAAAGCGGGTAGGATCATAGCATTTTTTACTGTGCGACGGGATCACTTTGTTTGCTGTGGAACACGTAGAAATAAAGGACTGTATGTGCATTATTATATATCATATACATAAAGTGGTTAAGGTGGTGTTTAAATTCACGACTAAAGTTTAGGGGTGTCACGTGAGAGTGTTCGGATAATAATAATAAAATAAATTCTAGACGTCCTCGGTAATCCGCGAACGAATTTATTAAACCCAATTAATCCATTATTAGCACATATGTACTGTAGCACCATATTATTAAATTATGGACTAATTAGACTTAAAAAATTTATCTCGCAAGTTAGTCGCAATCTATGTAATTAATTATTTTTTAGTCTATATTAAATACTCTATATATGTGTCCAAATATTCAATACAGTAGGAACTAAATTTTAAAGGAGGAACTAAACCAGACCAATAGAGACATGAAAGGTAGCTACTGGAGGGTGCAGCAGCCTAGCCTAACCTTTTCTTGTCAGTTACACTACTTTTCGTGATCTATACGCACAGGATCTCTCTATTTTCGGCTCTGCTCGCTTGAATCAACTCTACTTTTTTAAATATAAAATAATATTTTTTTCTTATAATAAATCAGCTCTACGGCTGCAGGAGCGGTAAGTCCTAACGAACGCGGAACAGAGCCTTCATCTTCGTATATTCTGATCATCAGGTGCTTCTTTTAGAAAGGACAGGCGGCTTTTTTTCTTCTTCTTCACATGCAAGGTTCTCTAGCAGGGAAGCATGTGCTCATCTGGTAGCACTGACACACATGCACTATCCTGGTCCCACTCAACCATTGCAGCATGAAATGAAATTCTCTCGCATGGTTTGGGCTCACCACTCTATTTTCCTGAACAGCTGACCTACATCTGACTATCGAAATACAGATGATTTTTTCACCCTTTTCTATTAGATTTTTTTGAGCTAAATTGGTCGACGCATACAAGCTGCTCCCTCGTTCGAAATTATAAATCGCTTTGACTTTTTTACATCTATTTTGCTATGCATCTAGATATAATAATATGTCTATATACATAGTAAAATATATGAATCTAAAAAGTCAAAACGACTTATAATTTATAACAAATGGAGTAATATGATATTAGTCATGTTTCATCCTCCTTCCCTATCTTATGCCTACCATGTTGTCACCATGGTAACTTGACTTCCTCTTGAATTTGTTTTGAATCACAGTACAAATGTAGATGCTTATATATATATGTAAGCACACCCACCTTTACGAATACGCGTACACATGCTACCTTTATGAACACATATGAAAGACTAACCCGGTGTAACACCCTAAATTTTGCATGATTCGAAAATAGGAGAAAATGATTTATTTATGCATTTTGTGAGTATTTAAATTTAGAAAAATAAAAACTTTGTTAAAATTAAAACTAAATATAAGGTCTACATACATGTTTGTGTATTCATGCGGGTGCATATTTATTTTGAGATGCATGAGTTTGATCAAAATTTGCAAAAGAATTTGAATTTGGTTGGAATTTGGATTTAAAAATGAAATTGAAAAAAGAAGAAGAATTTCTTCCTCTCCTTCTTCTCTTGGCCTGAGCGGCCTAGCTTTCCCTGCTCGGCCCATCTTCCCGCTCGGCCTGCTTTCCCGCCGCGCCTCCGCTCTTCTCCCGCGGTGGCCCAGCAGGCGGCCCAATCTCCCGCAGCGTCGCCCGCGCTCTTCTCTCTCCTGCGGCCCGCATTGGCAGACTAGCCCAGCAAGCCGCGCCGCGCTTCTCTCCTCCCGCGCCTTGTGCCACTGACAGCCAGCCCCACACGTCAGCGGCGCCTTCTTCCTCCCACGTGTATCCACGTTGGACTCTGCCACGCCGCTTCCGACTCCGCAGGCGCCACGCCTCGTCCTTGCCTTACGCCCCAAGCTGCTCCTAGCCATAAATACTGGGTGCCCGCATCGTGCCGCTCCCATCCCAAGTTTTCGAGCCGCAGCCGCCTCGCCGAGACGCCGTGCCACACCAAGCCCTAGCGCCGCCGCCATCACCGCCGCTGCCATCGTCGAGCGCTACTTTCTGTGTCGTCTTCACCATGGTAAATCGCCTTGGTGAGTTCGTCGCTTCTTCCTCTATCTCCCGGTGCTTTCAGTTCGTCTAGCCATGGTCCATAGGTCATAGTCTATGTGTGTCGCCCGCTCCGGCCATGGCGCCTCCATCGGAGCTCGCCGCTGACCTCATCGGTGTCTCTTTCCCCCTCCCGTCGGATCTGCGCCGTTAGATCTTAATCCAACGGTCGATATTCGCTGATACCTCTTCGGCTGGATGTTCTGCAAAAGAGCCCCTAAAGTTTTCCACTATAGAACCCACCATCCCTGGCTCAGTTTAAAATCTGATTTTATTAATTTAAATTCTAAAATCAAGTTCCAGATATTTACAGAAGTGTCATTGATCTTGTTTTAGCCATAAAATCTCCATTTTAGCTCCGATTTGATCCGTTCAAGTTGCGTTAGATTTGTAATTGCGTAATCTACATGTTCATACTACTGTTAAGTATGTTTTCAACTTTTAACATTCAAGGTTAGATTTAATCTATTATTTTAATAAAGAAAATCTAGTTTAATTCATAACTTTTTCGTTTTAGCTCTGATTTTTGTGATCTTCACGTCTGTGTATTCGTAGCGAGACATAGATTCATTTTACAAACTTTTTATCTTGATTTTATGCTGATTGGTGTTCTGTTCTAATCTATAGCTTTTGTTTGATATGCATGATTGCTTCTGGATGCTTGTATGTTGCTGTGATTATCGAGTATAGACGGTGAGCAATTCATTGGTGATCAAGAGTACTACTTTGATGAGCAGGATTAGCAGGAGCATTTTGTTCAAGGCAAGTATAGCATGGGGTCATCCTTGATACCTATTCACTTTAATAATCAATCCATATTTGCATGTGTCATCTTGATAAGGATTTCCTAGAATTATACTTATGCCTTGTCTCCTATGGGATATGTATTGGGTAGCTTTGCTAGTGCTCAACTAAATCATGACCTTGTAACTTGACTAATGGTATATACAATAAACATTAAAACATGACTTTTTAGCAACTTAGAAACAGGGGGCTAGAGTGTTTTACTACTTTCAAAATACTTTAGATTCCTCTATCTAAGGACTTATCTATAAGTGATCATTCGGGACTTATAGTACAGCTGTGAGGGCTACATGGCTCTGGCTTTAGCTCAGTATGAGGACCTTTTCTAGCTTGTTAGAGGTTACCTTTATTGGCGTAAGAATGGCTTGCTGAATCGGGTATAGTGCGGCCTCTATCCCCATGTGTATAGGTTGTGCCTCAATATGCCATTGGGAAGAGGGGCTCTACATCTGTTTGCTGAGTGAATCTAATAGCCCTAACTTGTTAGACGAACCTTTGCAAGGCTTCATAGTGAACCCTGCCTGCTCACCTTGGAAGGGTTTTGGGAGTAATTAACCTGGGCATATGGGTATCACGACTCACAGTGAAAGTGTACAACCTCTGCAGAGCGTAAAACTGGTATATCAGCCTTGCTCATGGTCACAAGTGGCCTTGGAACCCTTATGGAATAGATGAACTCTAAGAATTATCCATTTATGCTATTCATTGTTCATGTTTACATTGATCATGTGTTTATTATGGGATTTAAACAACTTGTTGCTACTCTGATGCTAAAATTATGACAATTAAAAGCTGGATGATGTTAAACCTGTGTCAAGCCTTTTGTGCCTCATGAACCCCATGTTATACTTGTTGAGTATGACACGTACTTACGCTTGTTTATTTTCATTATTTGGATAAAAATCCTAGATGGGTAACAGATGGCTATGGTAATTACAACTTTCCTAAGGATTACTAGACTTGGGGTCAACCAGTTGACGTCCTTGTGATATGGAGCTTCTATGAGAGATTTTTTCTTTATACTTCCGCTACATTTATGTGAAGACTCTGTCTTATTATACGTGATGTAATAAACACTTGTGATGATACTATTTATAATTTATCGGCTTATGTGTGTGACTGATCTCTGGGCACACATAAGATTATGCATCCCATTTTGTCCTTAAAATTGGATATGATAGATTGGTATCAGAGCCGTGTTGACTGTAGGATGCAAGCCTAGTTAGCCAATGTCATTTTAGCCTTTTTTGCTTCACTTATTTCATGCTTCCCATCTCACTCTTGTTAATTGCTAAATTTTATGCTTCTTTTGCCTCACTCTGTTATGAAAATTATAGCTTCTGATCTGACTAAATCTAATTTTGTTGATGCTGCATGCCAATAAGACCGCTCACATCAGTACCGGAGGCTACTACCCGCCTCATGGCTTATATGAGTCCATGGAGCCACGTGAGGAGGAAGAACCCCAGGAGCAAGAAGTTGACTCGCTGAAAGCTCTAGTTTGGTTTTGGTTAATTGATGAAACCCTAAGTGCTAACCTAGTTTATCAAAGTGATTATGAGATAGGTAGCACTACTCCAAGTGATGAAGCAATGGCGAAGATCATGATGATGGTGATGGCATGGTGATGATTAAATGCTTGAACTTGGAAAAGAAGAAAGAGAAAAAACAAAAGGCTCAAGGCAAAGGTATAAATAGTAGGAGCCATTTTGTTTCGGTGATCAAGACACTTAGCGAGTGTGATCACATTTAGGTTAGATAGCCGTACTATTAAGAGGGGTGAAACTCATATTGAAATGCGGTTATCAAAGTGCCACTAGATGCTCTAACTCATTGCATATGCATTTAGGATCTAGTAGAGTGCTAACACCCTTGAAAATGTTTGTGAAAATATGCTAACACATGTGCACAAGGTGATACACTTGGTGGTTGGCACATTTGATCAAGGGTAGTGAAGTTTGGGAGCAAGGGCAAGAAACTCCATCGGCGCCCTAGATAGAAAAGACAGAGGTCACTATGAGTGACCGGACGCTGGCCACGGCTGGACCGGCACGTCCGATCAGATGTATCAGTGAAGATGCTGGCATTGGTCAAACGATCGGATGCTAGATCGCTCTATGACCGGACGCTGGCAGGGTGCGTTCGGTCAGTGCTGACGTACGCTGATGTGAGACGCACAGAGGAGACGTTGTCTGACCGGACGCTGGCAGGGTCCGGTCAAGCATGACCGGACGAGTCCGGTCGACAAAATTCATGTTTGGAACCTTACTAGAAACGACTGGACGCTGAGGTCTAGCGTCCGGTCACTTTCTAACTGATGCATCCGGTCATCTCTTGACCGTTGAAATCAGGCGATCGGCGTTTGAAGCCGATGACATGTGGCGCACATCGCACGACCGGACGCTGTGGTCCAGCGTCCAGTCAATATGACCAGAGTGTCCTGTCGGCCCGTGTTTAGTGTAGTGTGGTGCCCAATGGCTCTATTTCATGGGGGCTTTTATTTAAGCCCCATGGCCAGCTCAAGCTCACTCTCTTGGCCATTTGCATTGATATAGCAACCTTGTGAGCTTAGCCAAAGCTCACCCACACATCTTCATCATTGATTCATCATCTTTGTGAGATTGGGAGAGGATCCAAGTGCATTGCTTGAGTGATTGCATCTAGAGGCACTTGGTATTTGTGTTTTGCTATGGATTTCGCTTGAGTGATTGCATCTAGAGGCAACATAAGACTCTTAAGAGGTACCAACGATTTGGTGATTGTTCGTGGCCATCTCCGGTGATTATGAGGGGATTTGTACCTTCCCCGACGGAGCGCCAAAAGGTAACTCTAGTGGATTGCTAGTGTCATTGAGTTACCTCACTTGTGGGTAGGTTCTTGTGGTGTCTAATCGTGTGGACGAGGTTTGTGTAATACCTCTTACCCACCGAACCACCAAGTGTTGGTTGACACAATGGGGACGTAGCATGTTGGCAAGCACGTGAACCTCAGGAGAAAATCAGTTCTCTTGCCATTTGGTATTCTCCCGGTGATTGATTTAATATTCACCTTGTTATTGGTTCACTCCTCCACACAGCGGTATAATCACCCTACTCACTCATTTATATTCTTGCAAACTAGTTGTGGCAAGCTCTTTAGTGTAATTAGAATTGAGAGCTTGCTTTGTTATTTTAAGTTAATCTAGTGGAGCTCTTTAGAGTAGCAAGATTGAGAGCTCTTAGTGAGTAGTAACTTTGCAAGTTGTGTGCCTAGGAATCATTGCAACTAGAATTGTTGGATAGGTGGCTTGCACCCCTTGTAGAGCTAGAGCAAGTTTGCTTTTTGCTATTTGTCATACTAATCAAATTGCTCTAGTTGATTTGTAGATTTTTAAATAGGCTATTCATCGCCCCCTCTAGCCATATTAGGACCTTTCAAGTGGTATCGGAGCCGTGGTCACCGTTTGATCGAAGGCTTAATAACCTCGGTGTCAAATTATGGCTCAAGTTGTGTTCAACCATGTGGGGGGCAAACCACCGTTCTTTGATGGCACATGCTATGATTATTGGAAGAGAAAGATGAGGATGTATCTTGGTTCAATCAATGATCAGGTATGGGAAGTGACCGAGAATGACTATGCTATCATTGATCCCGATGATCCCACCAACCAAGATAAGATCAACAAGCAATGCAATACAATGGCTCTCAACACCATATACAATGCCATTGATTCCAAGGTGTTTGAGCAAATCAAGGATTGTGAAAGAGCAAATGAGGTGTGGAAGAGATTGGAGAAAACATATGAGGGCACACCGGCGGTGAAGAGTGCCAAGTTATATATCTTCAAGGACAAGTTGACAAGCTTCAAGATGAAGGATGATGAGAGCATTCCGGAGATGTTTCATCAATTGCAAGTCATTGTCAATGATTTGAAGGCATTGTGAGAGAAGATCAAGGATGATGATGTCGCTCATCGATTCTTGATGTGCCTACCTCCAAGATTTGAGATGTTGAGATTGCTCATCATAAGAGGAGGATTGAAGGAGATTACCCCCAACCAAGTACTAGGTGATGTCATGACACAAGAGACATACCATGTGGAAAGGGAGGGGGATGACAAGGAGGACAAGAAGGAAGAAGAGGACAAGAAGAAGAAGAGTGTAGCATTTAAGGCTAGCTCATCATCATCCAAGAACAAGGGCAAGTCAAAGAAAGAATCAAGTGATGATGATGATCTTAGTGACATTGATGATGAAGCCATGGCTCTATTTGTGCGTAAGATGGGCAAATTCATGAAGAAGGGCTATGGTGCAAGAAAGAGAAGAGATCACACCAAGAGCAAAGAGTATGTGAGAAGATGCTACAATTGCAAGAGCCACAATCATGTTGTAGCAAATTGTCCCTACAATAGTGATAATGATGAAGATGAGAAGAAGAAGCATAAGAAAGATAAGAATAAAAAGAAGGAGAAGAAGGAGAAGAGAATGATCTTCCAAAAGAAGAAGAAGTGTGGAGGCTATGTAGTCACTTGGGATAGTGATGGTTCCTTGGATGGTGATAGGTCTAGTGATAATGACAAGAAATCTATCAAGAGAGCACTAGCAAGCATCGCCATCAACAAGAAGCTCTCCATCTTCGACACTCCATCGACATGTCTCATGGCAAAGCCTACCAAGGTAAAATATGATGAGAGTGATGATGATGAATGTGAAAGTGACTCTTGTAGGAATGATAATGATGATGATGATGAGATGAGGAGTACACCAAGGAGAAGCTCTTGGACATGTGTGAACAAGTGCACGCTTGCAATGAGATGAAGAGAAAGGAGTGCAAAGAATTGCGCAAGAAAGTAAAATTTCTTGAGCAATCCTTTGATGAGCTCAATGCTACTCATGAGAGGCTAATGGAAGCCCATGAGAAGCTTGGCAAAGCTCACTCTAAGCTTGAAAAGGCTCACTCCTCTCTCATTGAGCAAGTCAAAGTGGAGGAAGCCAAGAAGGAGCAAGTGATCATATCATGTGATGTGGGACTAACATGTGATCTTATTGATGAATCTATTTTTGTTGCTCCCACTAACACTTCTTGTAGCACTACCACTTCCACTTCACCCTTGAGTGATGGTCTCACTTGTGAAAACTCACTAATAGTGGAAAATAAGACCCTCAAGAAGGAGGTGAATGAGCTCACTCGTGCCTTAGGAAATGCCTATGGTGGAGAAGCCCGCTTGCTAAAGTGCTTGGATAGTCAAAGGTTTTCTCTCAACAAAAAGGGATTAGGCTATACCCCCAAGAAAGGCAAGGCGGCCTTTGTTACTCTCAAAGTTAGCTTTGTAAAGGGCAATGGTCGGTTTTGCAATAGATGCAAGCAAGTTGGGCATATAGAGCAAAATTGCAAGATTAACAAGAACAAGCTACCTAATGTATCCGCAATTAAATTTGATTCTTGTTACATGCTTTTTAAGGGTGCCAATGATGTGAAGGCTAAGTTCATTGGTACACTAATTATGGGCCTAAAGAAGAAGGCCATTTGGGTACCAAAGACCTTGGTAACTAACCTATAAGGACCCAAGCAAGTTTGGGTACCTAAAAAGAATTAATCTTCTTTTATAGGTAAATTATAAAGCCAGAGGAAGGTATTAGGTGCTTGATAGTGGGTGCACACAACACATGACCGGTGATCCAAGAATGTTCAATTCAATCAATGAAAACAAGAGAAATGGGATTGATAGTATCACATTTGGTGACAATGGCAAAGGCAAGGTCAAATGGCTTGGTAAGATTGCAATATCCAATGACTTGAGCATTTCCAATGTGCTATTAGTAGAGAGCTTGAACTTCAACCTATTGTTGGTAGCTCAATTGTGTGATCTTGGTTTCAAGTGTATATTTGATGTCGATGATGTAGAGATTATAAGTGTAGATGGCTCTAACTTGATATTCAAAGGATTTAGATATGAGAATCTATACTTGGTTGATTTCAATGCTAGAGAAGCTCAATTGTCAACATGTTTGATCACTAAGTCTAGCATGGGTTGGTTATGGCATAGAAGGCTTGGTCATGTTGGAATAAAACAATTGAATAAGTTGATTAAGCATGACTTAGTTAGAGGCTTGAAAGATGTTACATTTGAGAAGGATAAGCTATGTAGTGCATGTCAAGCCAGAAAGCAAGTTGGTAACACATATCCTAAGAAGAGTATGATGAGCACATCTAAGGCATTTGTGCTAATGCATATGGACTTGTTTAGACCAACCACATACACTAGCATTGGAGGAAACAAATATGGATTTATGATTGTGGATGATTTCCCTAGATATACATGGGTCTTCTTTCTTGGTGACAAGAGTGATGTGTTTGCAACATTCAAATCTTTTGTCAAGGGTATTCACAATGAGTTTGAAACAACAATCAAGAAAGTTAGAAGTGACAATGAAAGTGAGTTTAAGAACACTAGAATTGATGAGTTATGTGATGAATTTGGAATTAGACATCAATTCTCGGCCAATTATACTCCTCAATCAAATGGGCTTGTTGAAAGGAAGAATAGAACCTTAATTGATATGGCAAGATCAATGTTGAGTGAGTACAATGTGAGTCATTCATTTTGGGCCGAAGCAATCAACATGGCTTGCTATTATAGCAACCGACTCTGTTATCACCCCATGCTAGAGAAGACACCTTATGAGCTTTTGAATGGAAGAAAGCCCAACATAGCATATTTCCGAGTTTTTGGTTGTAAATGCTACATATTGAAGAAAGATACTAGATTGAGCAAGTTTGAAAAGAAATGTGATGAAGGTTTCTTGCTTGGTTACTCCACTACTAGCAAGGCTTATAGAGTTTGGAATTTGGCTAGTGGTACTCTTGAGGAGGTTCATGATGTGGAGTTTGATGAAATAAATGGTTCCCAAGAGGAAGATGAGAATCTAGATGATGTGAAAGGCACTCAATTGGTCAAGGCAATGAGAAATATGGACATTGGTGAGTTAAGGCCTAGAGTGGTGATTGATATTGAAGATGACAAGAATCAAGTGTTCTCTAACTCAAATGTGCAAGCTAGTGGTTCTCATGATCAAATCCAAGCAAGCACTGGTGATGGCAATGTGCAAGATCAACAAATGGCTAATACATCATCTCAACCAAGTGATAAATCAAATGCTAGCAATCAAGTGCAAGTGCTTCAACCAACTAATGTTGCAAGAGATCATCCATTGGACTCTATCATTGGTGATATTTCAAGAGGTGTGCAAACAAGATCAAGATTGGCTTCATTTTGTGAGCATTTCTCATTTGTGTCATCCATTGAACCTAAGAAGATAGATGAAGCTTTGAAGGATGTTGATTGGGTCAATGCTATGCATGAAGAGCTAAATAGCTTTACAAGAAACCAAGTATGGGAGTTAGTTGAGAGGCCTAAGGATTATAATGTGATTAGAACCAAGTGGGTCTTTCAGAACAAGCAAGATCAAGATAGGATAGTAATAAGGAACAAAGCAAGATTAGTGGCTCAAGGTTACACTCAAGTTGAAGGTCTTGACTTTGGAGAAATATATGCCCCGTGCAAGATTGAAAGCAATTAGGATCTTACTAGCTTATGCTTATGCCCACAACATCAAGTTGTACCAAATGGATGTGAAAAGTGCATTTCTAAATAGGTACATCAATGAGCTTGTGTATGTTGAGCAACCTCCCGGTTTTGAGGATGAAAAGAAACCCAACCATGTGTACAAGTTGAGAAAGGCTTTGTATGGATTGAAGCAAGCACCTAGAGCATGGTATGAGAGATTGAGGGACTTCCTACTTTCTAAGGGATTCAAGATGGGAAAGGTTGACACCACTCTCTTCACTAAGAAGCTTAGAAAGGACTTGTTTGTGATGCAAATCTATGTTGATGATATCATTTTTGGGTCAACTAATCAAGAATTTTGTGAGGAGTTTGGCAAAATGATGGCTAATGAGTTTGAAATGTCTATGATTGGAGAGCTTAGTTACTTCCTTGGTCTTCAAATCAAGCAAATGAAGTATGTCACATTTGTGAGTCAAGGCAAGTATATCAAGGACATGCTCAAGAAGTTTGGAATGGATGATGCTAAAGCTATTAGTACACCAATAGGGACAAGTGGAAGCTTGGATAGTGATGCTAGTGGCAACATGGTGGATCAAAAGATGTATCAGTCCATGACTGGAAGTCTACTCTATGTGACTGCATCAAGGCCGGATGTGATGTTTAGTGGATGCATGTGTGCTAGATTTCAAGCCTCACCAAGAGAAAGTCATTTGAAGGCAACTAAGAGAATATTGAGGTACTTGAAGCATACACAACATGTTGGATTATGGTATCCCAAAGGAGCAAGATTTGAGTTGATTGGATATTCGGACTCCGATTATGCGGGATGCAAAGTTGAGAGAAAGAGCACATCGGGCACATGTCAACTATTGGGAAGATCACTTGTGTCTTGGTCATCAAAGAAGAAAAATAGTGTAGCACTTTCAACCGCCGAAGCGGAGTACATTTCGGCCGGTAGTTGTTGTGCACAATTACTTTGGATGTAGGCCACTTTGAGTGATTTTGGAATCAAGCTCAAGCAAGTGCCATTGCTATGTGACAACGAAAGTGACGTAAAGCTCACCAACAACCCGGTTCAACACTCAAGAACAAAGCATATAGATGTCCGTCATCACTTCATAAGAGATCACCAACAAAATGGGGACATATGCATAGAGTGTGGGCACCGAAGATCAACTTGCCGACATATTCACCAAGCCACTTGATGAGAAGAGGTTTTGCAAGCTAAGGAATGAATTGAACATACTTGACTTCTCCGATATGTGTTGATGCACCCCCACTATATGACATGCCTCTCCTTCGAGCAAAGCAAGGTAAAATTGATTGACATGTCATCCATCCATCCATTGCTAAGGACTTGTTTAGTGCATCTAGTCATTCCTATCATGTCCTAGGCTCATTCATGAAAATCAAATGAATTTCATGCTTGTATGGTACAACTATTGCTTGTATGCTTGAAATGATCTAGTGGTACCATATGACATGTTTGTGGGCTTGTAAACCTAGTGTTTGATCTATAAAATAAGCTATAAGTGTCTAACTCAACATGGTACAAGATAACCCTTATTTGGAGGTGTGAAGAAGCTTGTCCTTGGATCAAACTGAGTTAAATAACTTTTGCAAGTAATCTAGATTGAACCAATTTGGGAAAATAATCCTCACTTCACATGGTTTCACCCCAACCTATCTAAAATTTGAGCCCTCTTTTTGTGCTAATTGTTGACAAAGGGGGAGAGAAATGCACAAAGATAGTAAGATAGATAGGGGGAGCAAACAAATGAAATGACATTGTAAGGGGATCAATCAAAATTGCACACAAGTAAGGGGAGCAAGCTCATAAACTTGTATGATGCATTTGAATGTGCATTTCATATATTTGCTTGCATGGTACAAGTTCTCAATTTCAATATCCATGCTTGTGTGGTGTATGCTAGTTGTAGGTTTAAATGTTGAAAGGAAAAAATAGCATGCATAGGCTAAAGTAACTAGACCTATGTTCATTCTATGGAAACTAGACCCTTGCTTGTAATATTGATCTCATGGGGTATTCTAGTTTTTGTATATGTCTAGTTACTATTGGTGCTAAGGATGGTATATTGGTGCACTCCGATTGGTATCACGCATCAAAGGTCCATCTATTATACCTTAGCATCATTTGGTAGACATTGTCTCCTATATTTCCTATCTAAGCATATGTGCAAGCTACAATCCAAACTCTTAGCACATATGTAGGGGGAGAAATTGCTACCATTTGGGATTCATGAAACTTGTCCATATCATTTACACATGGTAAATATGCTTGGGTAAGCAACATGGATTCAATTAAATTTCAACTCATATCTTTGTGAAAGGGTTGCCATCAATTACCAAAAAGGGGGAGATTGAAAGCTCTAGTTTGGTTTTGGTTAATTGATGAAACCCTAAGTGCTAACCTAGTTTATCAAAGTGATTATGAGATAGGTAGCACTACTCCAAGTGATGAAGCAATGGCGAAGATCATGACAATGGTGATGGCATGGTGATGATCAAATGCTTGAACTTGGAAAAGAAGAAAGAGAAAAACAAAAGGCTCAAGGCAAAGGTATAAATAGTGAGAGCCATTTTGTTTTGGTGATCAAGACACTTAGCGAGTGTGATCACATTTAGGTTAGATAGCTATACTATTAAGAGGGGTGAAACTCGTATTGAAATGCGGTTATCAAAGTGCCACTAGATGCTCTAACTCATTGCATATGCATTTAGGATCTAGTGGAGTGCTAACACCCTTGAAAATGTTTGTGAAAATATGCTAACACATGTGCACAAGGTGATACACTTGGTGGTTCGCACATTTGATCAAGGGTAGTGAAGTTTGGGAGCAAGGGCAAGAAACTCCACCGACGCCCTAGATAGAAAAGACAGAGGTCACTAGGAGTGACCGGACGCTAGCCACGGCTGGACCGGCGTGTCCGATCAGATGTATCAGTGAAGATGCTGGCATTGGTCAAACGACCGGACGCTGGATCGCTCTGCGACTGGACGCTGGCAGGGTGTGTCCAGTCAGTGCTGACGTATGCTAATGTGAGACGCACAGAGGAGACGTCATCTGACCGGATGCTGGCAGGGTCCGGTCAAACATGACCGGACGAGTCTAGTCAGCAAAATTCATGTTTGAAACCTTACTAGAAACGATCGGACGCTGATGTCCAGCGTCCAATCACTTTCTAACTGACGCGTCCGGTCATCTCTTGACCGTTGAAATCGGGTGATCGGCGTTTGAAGCCGATGACATGTGGCGCACATCGCACGATCGGACACTGAGGTCCAGCGTCTGATCAATATGACCAGAGCGTCTGGTCGGCCCGTGTTCAGTGTAGTGTGGGGCCCAATGGCTCTATTTCATGGGGGCTTCTATTTAAGACCCATGGTCGGCTCAAGCTCACTCTCTTGGCCATTTGCATTGACATAGCAACCTTGTGAGCTTAGCCAAAGCCCTCTGACACATCTTCATCATTGATTCATCATCTTTGTGAGATTGGGAGAGGATCCAAGTGCATTGCTTGAGTGATTGCATCTAGAGGCACTTGGTATTCGTGTTTTGCTGTGGATTTCGCTTGTTGCTCTTGGTGGTTGCCACCACCTAGACGGCTTGGTGCAACGGTGGAGGATTGGCACGAGTTGGTGATTGTTCGTGGCCATCTTCGATGATTGTGAGGGGATTTGTACCTTCCCCGGCGGAGCGCCGAAAGGTAACTCTAGTGGATTGCTCGTGTTATTGAGTTACCTCACTTGTGGGTAGGTTCTTGCGGTGTCCAATCATGTGCACGAGGTTTGTGCAACACCTCTTAGCCACCAAACCACCAAGTGTTGGTCGACACAATGGGGATGTAGCATGTTGGCAAGCACGTGAACCTCGGGAGAAAATCGGTTGTCTCTTGCCATTTGGTAATCTCCTGGTGATTGATTTAATATTCACCTTGTTATTGGTTCACTCCTCCACACGGCGGTATAATCACCCTACTCACTCATTTATATTCTTACAAACTAGTTGTGACAAGCTCTTTAGTGTAATTAGAATTGGGAGCTTGCTTTGTTATTTTAAGTTCATCTAGTGGAGCTCTTTAGAGTAGCAAGATTGAGAGCTCTTAGTGAGTAGTAACTTTGCAAGTTGTGTGCCTAGGAATCATTGCAACTAGAATTGTTGGATAGGTGGCTTGCAACCCTTGTAGAGCTAGAGCAAGTTTGCTTTTTGCTATTTGTTATACTAATCAAATTGCTCTAGTTGATTTGTATATTTTTAAATAGGCTATTCACCCCCCCTCTAGCCATATTAGGACCTTTCACTTGCCAGCACCTGTACCTACACCTAAGACATTCCAGGAAGAGCTTGAAGAAGAAGAACCTGAAGAAGTGGAGGTCGTTGTATTGTCTGATGATGAGGAGGAAGGGGACGCTATTCAAGAAGATTAGCCTACCCCTGCCGTGGGATGGACTACAAAGATCTGGTACAAGCCATGGTGTGAATCCTCTATTTCGCACCACTGACTTATGGGGATTCTCCAGACCTACTACGCTGATTGGGACACAGCTGTGGAATATGTCTGCGAAGAACATACACACCCTCTGGAGGACACTTATTGGAAGACTAGGACATGCATCTCTATTAGGGATGAAGACAAGGAAGCATATCAGCTGGACACAAGCTATTCACATCATGCTCGTCGTGCCACCATGGAAGATGGCATAGAAGATGCAGCCGCTGAAGTCTGCATGGGTCTCCATGGTCGCCGTTTTGAGGATATGAAGGAGGACCAATATTAATTCCTCCCTCGCCAACACCCTGAATTGGAATGGGCAATGACGGACCCTCAGGGCATGGATCCAACTACTCAAGTGATGGTACACTTTGGTTGTGAGTTAGTAGGGAAGATTCGATGACTAGAAGATTAGTTAAAGGCACAACATAAGACTCTTAAGAGGTACCAACGAATGATAGATGACCAAAAGAAGTGCCTCAGCCTACGAAGGATTTATGAGAAGCTTCCCCATAAACCTCACCCATAGGTGTTGGAGTTCCTTTCTATGTAATAAGACGTTAGTAGCACGGGTCAAGTTGAGTCAAGTCGAGTCTAGTAGTGTGGTGTGAACTTTGGTGTGGCTAGTTGATTTATTATTATGTTTATATGTGAGTTAGATTTTTGTAATGAGTGCTGAAACTTTTTGGGCATGTACGCAAGTTCCATAGATAAGAATATTAAAGTTTGAGTCAATAAATAAATAGTTGGGTTTGGTACATCTTGTTCTCTTGGATTTGTTTTTTTGGAGCAATCTGCCCTTATCTCAATGCCAATCTAAATCTTCTCGACCAAAAAATTATAAAATTTTTATAGGAACAATTAGACTTAAGTATCTTCCTAATGCCTCTTGAATCACCCCTATATCTGATCTGGTTTGAGAGATATAGCTGTTTCAAGTTGAAGTTTCTGCGCAGTCTAGAATCTGGAACAGATTCGGTTGTGTTCTGTTTTTGAGTAACCTAACGATAGAATCTGGGCATGCGATCTGAATAAAAGTTCTAGATAATTTCTTAATCTTTCCAACCATATAAAGAATGTCTCTTTTGGATGTCTAGAACGCGACATATGACTGTTTTATTGAGATGCTGATGTTGGAACTCGTCCAAAAAAATTTAAGAATGTATTCTATATCTTTGTAAGTGTCTATAACATGAAAATCTCTAAATTTTGAATATTTGTGTTGGATGTCAGATGTCTAGAAGAGGAAGAGGCCGAGGTCATGGAGGTGTTCCCCCACATCCACCACCACCACCGCCACCTACTATTGAGCAGCTTCTGGCGGTGCAGGCACAGCTTATGCAAGCTCTAGTGCAGAATTAGCAGAATCAACCAATTCATGGAGCACCTCATGACAAGCGTGATGAATTCTTGAAGGGCCGCCCCCTGGTGTTTTCTCAAGCCACTGATCCACTAGAAGCAGATGATTGGCTTTGGGCAGTGGAAAAGCAACTCAACATAGCGTAGTGCGACGACCAGCAGAAGGTGTTGTACGCATCAGGACAACTCCGGGGAGAAGCTCAAGACTGGTGGGAGGCATTTGAGTATGGATGTCCCAATAATGCTCCTCCTATCACCTCGAAGGAACTTAGAGAGAATTTTAGATCCTACCACATACCTAAAGGATTGATAGAGCTAAAGTAAGAGGAATTTAGGGCTCTGAAATAGGGATCTATGTCTGTGGCTGGGTATCGTGACAAATTCACTCAGTTGTCATGTTACGCTCTGAATGAGGTGGCTGATGATGCTGATAAGCAACGCCGCTTTCTCAAGGGTCTGTATGATGGTCTACAACTCTAGCTTATGTCCAATACATACCTCAATTTCCAGACATTGGTGAACCACGCTATTGTTATTGACAATAAGCTTGGAGATAGAGGCTAAGAAGAGGAGGCTTCAGGGATAGGCTTCTGGAAGCAATACTCATCCGTGCACCAATCCTCAGTAGGCTTCTAGCAGAGGTACTAGGGACCACCCAATCAGTGGAATCATGGTCAATACCCTTAGTGCAACTAGTTCGAACATCGTCAGTAGAGTCAGCAGCAGGGTGGCCCACAGACACCATGCCAGGGAGCGCCTAACAACACTCCCATGAAGACCAGTGCCCCTAGCACTCCCAACAAGTGTTTCCATTGTGGAAAAGAGGGTCATCTGTCATATAATTGCCCTGAGAAGCCAAACTAGTAGACTCCACAGAGGCAGAATAGTCATCAGAAGTCAGCACCGAACACAGGAAAGGTGAATCATGTGTCTATAGAGACAACGCTTGTAGAACCAGAAGTCATGCCCGGTACGTTTGATGTTAATTCCACTCCTGCCACTGTTCTTTTGGATTCTAGAGCTTCACATTCTTTCATATCATAAGCATTTGTTAGAACACATAGCATACCCTTATGTGCCATGAAAGATCCCATATTAGTAAACTCACCAGGAGGTAGTATGCAAGCTTCTTATCATTGTCTTCCAACTAGTCTATCCTTAAGGGGTAGAGTTCAAAGTGAGCTCCATTGTGTTGAGAACATCTAGCATTGATGTGATTCTAGGTATGGATTGAATGAAGCAAAACCGGGCAGTAATTCAGTGTCAGGAGAAGGTAGTTGTTGTGACCACACTAAATGGGGACAGAATCAGTATCGATGTTGTAGTGCAGAAGCAGCCGACAACCATAGTGAATTAGCTTGATGATCACGTCAACAAGGAGTACCCAGTAGTGGATGAGTTTCCGGATGTGTTCCCCGATGACTTACCAGGTATGCCACCTGACCGTGACATTGAGTTTATTATTGAATTATTACCTGGAACTGTACCTATAGCTAAGCGTCCATATAGAATGGGGGTTAATGAACTAGAGGAACTTAAAAAATAAATAAAGGAGTTACAGGAGAAAGGTTTCATTTATCCTAGTTCATCACCATAGGGAGCACCGGTTATATTTGTTGACAAGAAGGATGGTACCCAGAGAATGTGTGTTGATTATTGGTCACTAAATGAGGTTACTATCAAGAACAAGTACCTGCTACCTAGAATTGATGACTTGTTTAATCAGTTGAGAGGTGCTTGTGTTTTCTCTAAGACTGATCTTCATTCTGGTTATCATCAGTTGAAGATTCGTGCAACTGACTACCCAAGACAGCTTTTACTATGAGGTGTGGTTTGTGTGAGTACACTGTTATGTCCTTTGGTTTGACCAATGCACCTGCATACTTTATGTACTTGATGAATAAGGTGTTCATGGAGTTTTTGGATAAGTTTGTGGTGGTATTTATCGATGATATATTGGTATTCTCCAAAATAGAAGAAGAGCACGTTGAACATCTATGGTTGGTCTTGCAAAAGCTTAGAGAACACAAGTTGTATGCTAAGCGAAGCAAGTGTGAGTTCTGGTTGAAGAAAGTTTCTTTCCTAGGCCATGTTGTCTCTAATGGTGTAATAGCAGTAGATCCAAGCAAGGTGAGAGATGTATTGAATTGGAAACCACCAACTGATGTGGGAGAGATTCGTAGTTTCTTGGGATTGGCTAGATACTATAGTAGGTTCATAGAAGGGTTTCCTAAACTTGCCAAGCCTATGATAGCTCTGTTGGAGAAAAATACTAAGTTTGCGTGGTCTGAGAAGTGCTAGGCTAACTTTGAAGAATTGAAGAAGAGGTTGACTACAACCCCAGTATTGGTTTTGCCAGATTTGAGCAAGAACTTTTCTATCTATTGTGATGCATCTTGTCAAGGTCTTGGATGTGTTCTTATGCAGGAAGGAAGAGTAGTGGCCTATGCATCCCGACAGTTGAGAAAGCATGAGCTAAACTATCCTACTCATGATTTGGAGTTAGCAACAGTGGTTCATGCTTTGAAAATATGGAGGCACTATCTTATCAGACATAAGAGTGATATCTATACTGATCACAAGAGTCTGAAGTATATTTTCGCTTAGATAGATTTGAATGAGACAACGTCGATGGTTGGAGTTGATTAAGGATTATGATCTAGAAGTGCACTATCATCTGGGAAGGCGAATGTTGTTGCCGATGCTCTTAGCAGGAAGAGTTATGCTAATGAGGTGCAAGTGGCATCTATGTCAAGTGAGTTGTGTGCTGAACTTAAGCAACTAAACTTGGGTTTTGTCACTAATGCAGTAGAGTTGGTGATAGAGCCTACATTGGAGCTAGAGATATGCAAGGGTCAGTTACATGATAAGAGGTTAAAGGAAATCGTAGAGAACATAGTGATTGGTAAGGCACCAGGTTTCCGTATGGATGATAATGGAACTCTGTGGTTTGGGAAAAGACTATGTGTGCCTGAGAATAAGGCTATATGAGATGCAATTCTTTGTGAGGCACATGAGTCTGCTTACTCTATACATCCTAGGAGTACTAAGATGTATTTGGATCTGAAGGAGAAGTATTAGTGGTATGGACTTAAGAGGGATGTGGCTGAATATGTTGCTTTATATAATACATGTTAGAGAGTCAAAGCTAAACATTAAAGACCAATAGGATTATTACAACCAATAAAGATACCTGAGTGGAAGTGGAAAGAAGTTGGTATGTATTTTATTGTTGGGTTACCGCGCACTCAGGGAGGTTATGATTCAATATGGGTGATAGTGGATCGGTTAACTAAAGTTGCCCACTTTATATCGGTCAAGACTACTTATAATGAACCGAGGTTGGCCCAATTATATATGGAGAAGATAGTGTGTCTACATAGAGTTTCCAAGAAAATTGTGTCTGATCAGGGTACTCAATTTACATCTCATTTTTTGTAGCAAGTGCATAGTTCATTGGGAATGAAGTTGAATTTTAGTACAACATATGATCCTCAGACAGATGGACAAACTGAGAGAACTAATCTGATTTTAGAGGACATGTTGAGAGCTTGTGCGTTGCAGTACGATACAAGTTGGGACAAGAGTTTGCCTTATGCAGAGTTCTCGTATAACAACAGTTATAAGAAGAGTCTCAATATGACACCTTTCGAAGTTTTGTATGGACAAAAGTGTAGAACCCTATTCTTTTGGAATCAAATGGGAGAAACTCAAGTGTTTGGACCGAATATTTTAAGAGACATAGAAGAGCAAGTAAGGATGATTATAGATAACTTGAGAGTGGCACAATCTCGACAGAAGAGTTATGCTAGCACTTGGAGAAGAGAATTGGTTTTCAAAATAGGGGATTGTGTTTACCTAAAAGTAGCACCAATGAGAAGTGTGAGAAGGTTTAGCATAAAAGGAAAGTTAGCACCAAGGTATATTGGGCCTTTCAAGATCTTAGAGAGATGAGGAGAAGTAGTTTATCAGTTAGAATTGCCTGAAAGTAAGCATCGTCCGAATCTCGAGGACAAGATTCATTTTAAGGAGGGTAGAATTGTAACATCCTAAAATTTGCATGATTTTAAAATAGAAGAAAATGATTTATTTATGCATTTTATGAGCATTTAAATTTAGAAAAATAAAAACTTTGTTAAAATTAAAACTAAATATAAGGTCTACATATATGTTTATGCATTCATGCTGGTGCATATTTATTTTGAGATGATTGGGTTTGATCAAAATTTGCAAAAGAATTTGAATTTGGTTGGAATTTGGATTTGAAAATGAAATTGAAAAAAGAAGAAGAATTTCTTCCTCTCCTTCTTCTCTTGGCCTGAGTGGCCTAGCTTTCCCTGCTTGGCCCATCTTCCCACTCCTCCTACTCGGCCTGCTTTCCAACTATGCCTCTGCTCTTCTCCCGCGGTGGCCCAGCAAGCGGCCCAATCTCCCACAGCGTCGCCCGCGCTCTTCTCTCTCTCGTGGCCCGCATTGGTAGACCGGCCTAGCAAGCCATGCCACGCTTCTCTCCTCCCACAACTTGTGCCACTGATAGCCAGCCCCATGCATTAGCGACGCCTTCTTCCTCCCACGTGTATCCGCATTCGGACTCCACCACGCCGCTTCTGACTCCGTCGGCGCCACGCCTCGTCCTTGCCTTGCACCCCAAGCTGCTCCCGGCCATAAATATCGGGTGCCCACATCATGCCACTCCCATCCCAAGTTTCTGAGCCACATCCACCTCGCTGAGATGCCACGCCATGCCAAGCCCTAGCGCCGCCACCATCACCGTCGCTACCGTCGCCGAGCGTTGCTTTCCGTGTTGTCTTCACCACGGTAAATCGCCTTGGTGAGTTCGTCGCTTCTTCCTCTATCTCCTGGTGCCTTCAGTTCGTCCAGCCATGGTGCATAGGTCATATTCCATGTGTGCTGCCCACTCCGACCATGGCGCTGCCGTCGGAGCTTGCCGTTGACCTCATCGGCGTGTCTTTCCCCCTCCTGTCTGATATGCGTCGTTAGATCTTAATCCAGCGGCCGATATTCGCCGATACCTCTTTGGCCGGATGTTTTGCAAAAGAGCCCCTGAAGTTTTCTAGTATAGAACCCACCATCCCTGGCTCAGTTTAAAATCTAATTTTATTAATTTAAATTCTAAAATCAAGTTCCAGATATTTACAAAAGTGTCACTGATCTTGTTTTAGCCATAAAATCTTCGTTTTAGCTCTGATTTGATCCGTTCAAGTTGCATTAGATTCATAATTGCGTAATCTACATGTTCATACTACTGCTAAGTATGTTTTCAACTTTTAAAATTTGAGGTTAGATTTAATCTATTATTTTAATAAAGGAAATCTAGTTTAATTCATAACTTCTTCGTTTTAGCTCTGATTTTCATGATCTTCGTGTCTGTGTATTCGTAGCGAGGCATAGATTCATTTTACAAACTTTCATCTTGATCTTATGCTGATTGGTGTACTATTCTAATCTATAGCTTTTGTTTGCTATGCATGATTGCTTCTAGATGCTTGTATGTTGTTGTGATTATCCAGTATAGACGGTGAGCAATTCGTGGGTGATCAAGAGTACTACTCTAACGAGCAGGATCAGCAGGAGCACTTTGTTCAAGGCAAGTATAGTATGGGGTCATCCTTGATACCAATTCACTTTAATAATCAATCCATTTTTGCATGTGTCATCTTGATAAGGATTTCATAGAATTGTACTTATGCCTTGTCTCCTATGGGATATGCATTGGGTAGCTTTGCTAGTGCTCAACTAAATTATGATCTTGTAACTTGACTAACGGTATATGCAATAAACATTAAAACATGACTTTTTAGCAACTTATAAACAGGGGGCTAGAGTGTTTAGCTACTTTCGAAATATTTTAGATTCCTCTCCCTAAGGACTTATCTGTAAGTGATCATCCGGGACTTACAGTACAGCTGTGAGGGCTACATGGCTCTAGCTTTAGCTCAGTATGAGGATCTTTTCTAGCTTGTTAGAGGTTACTTTTATTGGCGTAAGAATGGCTTGCCGAATCGGGTATAGTGCGGCCTCTGTCCCCATGTGTATAGGCTCTACATCTATTTGCTGAGTGAATCTAATGGCCCTAACTTGTTAGACGAATCTTTGAAAGGCTTCATAGTGAACCCTACCTACTCACCTTGGAAGTGTTTTGGGAGTAATTAACCCAGACATAAGAGTATCACTACTCATAGTGAAATTGTACAACCTCTGTAGAGCGTAAAACTGGTATATCTGCCGTGCTCACGGTCACGAGTGGCCTTGGAACTCTTATGGAATAGATGAACTCTAAGAATTATCCATTTATGCTATTCATTGTTCATGTTTACATTGATCATGTGTTTATTATTGGATTTAAACAACTTGTTGCTACTCTGATGCTAAAATTGTGACAATTAAAAGTTGAATACTGTTAAACCTGTGTCAAACCTTTTGAGCCTCATGAACTCCATGTTACATTTGTTGAGTACGACACATACTTATGCTTGTTTATTTTTATTATTTGGATAAAAATCCTGGATAGATAACAGATGACTATGGCAATGATGACTTTCCTGAGGATTACTAGACTTGGGGTCAACTAGTTGACGTCTCTGTGATATGAAGCTTCTGCGAAAGATTTTTTCTTTATACTTCCGCAAAATTTATGTGAAGACTCCATCTTATTATACGTGATGTAATAAACACTTGTGATGATACTATTTATAATTTGTCGGCTTATGTGTGTGACTGATCTCTAGGCGCACATAAGATTATACATCCCATTTTATCCTTAAAATTGGGTGTGACACCCGACACCTGCGTCAAGTTGAGAATTTAATCTAGGTGTACAAGTTCCACCACAAGTAATGTAACTAACCGAGTTATGCTAAAGTTCGTGACTTTACTCTTGAATTATTAGCACCATGTCGTCGTATGTGTTCACCACAATAACTTGGTTTCGGTAGGGTGCCATAGCATTTTTGCTCCCCTTTTAGTATTTTCTCTGTTCCAAATTATAAGTCGTTCTAATTTTTCTAGATATATAGTAAAAGTTATATATTTAGACATAAAGTATATCTAGATATATAACAAAAGCTTATGTCATAGAAAAATTAGAATTGACATACAATTTGGGATGGAGGGGCTATTATCTAACTAGTGGTCCTTTGATTTGCTTCGTTTCCTATAACTACTGGCACTCTTGTCCTTGCGTATAAGCACCAAGGTTCTGAATCTACAGCTATAGCTGCCGCTATCTCTGTGTATAGCTATTTGGAGGACGATTTAGGTATTTTTTGCGATGTACAATTTAGCTATTAGCAGTCACTATAACTGGCTATTTGCTGTTTCAGAAGTTAGATCGCTAAATGGTGATTTAAAACACTGATAATGTACCCTTATTGGATTGGCTACCACTGCAGGCTTTTCTCTTAAGACCCCTCCTGGTCTTTGATTACCCTTCACCCTCGACCTCTAAAACTCTAATGTCACTTTGATTTATATAAGAATCAAAGGAAGAATTAGATGTTTGCCTTGGCATCCAAGTTACGATGACCCATCCAATAAGCGAGCATATATACAGGGATTGATGCATGCATATGATCATATGGATAAGAGTTAAATGCACCATAGGCCCATTAACTTTTGGTGGTGTGTCATCTAGGTCCACCACTTTTAAACTATATTTTTGGGTCCATTAACTTTTGGTGGTGTGCCATCTAGGTCCATCAACTTGGGTTCATTAATTTTTGGTGGTGCATCATCCAGGTCCATCAACTTTCAAATTGCACTTTTGGGTCCCTAAACTTTTTAACTGGTTCACCGTAGGTCCATACCCCTTCGTTTAGCGAATAGATCTGACATGGCATGCCAAATAAGTTGCCACCATGGAGTAGGTGATTGTAACACCTCTGGTGTTAGAGCTTGCTTAGCACCTAGGTTAAGATCAACGAAAAACAATTTCTGTAAACAAAAACAAAATATAACTTGTGTATAGTGCTTATGTAAAAATGATGAGCAAATAGTGTAGATAAGAATGCAACTTTAGGTTTGGAAAGAGAATAGTGTTAACTAGTGTTTTGGGAGCTCAAACATCGAGTCCAAAAATTAAACTAGAACTTTTCGTTGAATCGACAAGAAATTGAATTTAGGTTACGAATGTCAATTTTGGTGAATTATATTGAGCAAAATAGTTAAAAGGTGCTTAAATGTTTTGCTCCTATGGGTTAGCATGTAGTATGGGCTATTGAGTGAAATATTCATTAGTTGAAATTAATCAGGTTTAGACATATTAAAAATTACAACAAAAGTGCTAATGGTTGTTAGTTCTAACCAAACCTTGCCCTCTTCTAAGTCTGGAAATGATAGTAGAAAATGGCGTTTTGACACTCAAATTCTAACCAAATTGTTTAAACACTAACTTCATGTTCTCGTATTGTTGGTTGCCTCTAAGTGAGTACTTTCGCATGGTGTAGTCCACGGTTGAGTTGGAGTTGTCATGGCGTCGCAAAAATTGCCCTAACATCCTAAGAACGTGTTGTGGCCATGCTATTGGCGCTCTGTTCATGGGCCAGCACTCAGCGTGATGAACCAACATTAGCACCTCTCTATCTTCCTTGCTGGTCACCCTCCGGCCATGCTTGTTGCTCGGATACGAAGCCCTTAGGGTCTACTAGAGTCTTGACCTTTTGTTTTAATCTCAACCGAGCTCTAATCGGTTGATTTTCATGCTTTAAGATCTGTGCACGACATCGCCTCAGGCTGGCTGGCCGAGTGTGCATGGTCACCGCACTCAGGGTGTGACGTTGTGTGTTGGTGCACCCATCGCCGCACGCGGGCACCACATCACGCGTGGCTTTGTCGGTGGTCGTCTCGTCACCGCCCCGTGCTACGTGTCGGGCTAAGCTAGCCACGGCTATCGTTGTTGAGCCGGTCGAGCTGTGCCTAGGCCTTGCGTGCGCACAAGCACTGCGCCGCCGCGCTGCGTTGGTGATGTTGCTGTGCGACCACGCTGTGAGGCGTTGTCGTGATGCCGTTGTTGCTTGTTCCCTGCTGCCGCCGCATGCGCGCGCCACCTTGAACGCTGAACCATGTGTGGGGTTGAGCCGAGGCTGTTACCATCATTGCCATGCTTGCGTGGTGGTCGCCCCACCCTACGATTCACCTACCATGGGCCTATGTCGCTGCTCGCCATGTCTAGGTCAACTGACCCCAGCCACAGGGTGACGGTGATGCCTCTCTACTCGCTCTGTCCTACTAGCTGACACCGGTGACCCCGCTTGGCTTCGTCCAAGCACTAACCGAAGCGCCTCTTGCCCTTGCTCATGTGGCCCTATCCTTGCGTTGTCGTACCCTATCGAGTCGTGGCCAGGTCACCTCTACCGGGGCCGCTTCACGCGATGTAGCAGTGGCGATGCACCGCTCTCTCTCCCCTTCATAATCACCAGCTCAAGACTTCCCAGCCCAATTCCTTATACTAGTGAGTAGCATGGGGAGTTAACTAGACGCCCCATTCTCGTAGGGTCCAGCAGTGGTCTGGCTGCGGCCAATTTTGGGTTTTGCCCGCCGTCGGCCATGAGCGCCGCCGTAGCCAGTGGGTTGGGGGTAAGTCCCAATCCATGGGGAGAGAACCTAATTGGTGGTGTTTCTGGACTCGTGTTGATCTCCTCTAGGTGGTGCTCATGTTAGGTTGGCCCGAGTTTCCATCGTGGGTGCGATGACACGCCCATGCCACGCTTGGAGCACCGCCGCGTGGTGTGGGCGCATGTGGCCGAACCACCTTAGCACTTCCCAATTTCAACCGTCACTGCAGCTCTATCCTCGGTGAGTTTCTGGTGCTTCCCCGCCTTCTCAACCTCTCCGTTAGTTCCCTAGGTCGTCGGAACGGCCGTGCCACCGCCGCTACCGCTCGCGCCAGTACATCTCTGAGTTCCTAACCGCCACCCATCCTTACGTGTTTAGCCATAGATGGTGGTCGGCCCCTTACTTCCATCGTAGCGTGCCTAGGTTGCCCAGCGTAATCACCCTATGCCGTCGGCTACAGCGCCGGCGAGCGCGGGGATCCCTAGGGACCTTCCCATGGTAAAAGTGAAAACACCCGAGGGCTTGTTTGCAAAGTCGTTGCCGGTAGGAATAGTGTGCATGGTAGTTGAACTATTACCTAGAAGCTCGGAGGCTTTTCTGCAAAGCCACCGTCGCGCGCGGGCTCCCCGCCTTGGGCCGTTGCTGAGCCGGCCTGCTGCGCGCCCGCGCCCCGCGTTGGGCCAAGCCGGGTCGCTGGGCCGAATGGATGGCCACCAGCCCTTTTTCTTTTTCTAAGGCATTTCTGATTTGGTTTCTAAGACTAGCTTTTAAATTCGATATAAATTGGTATAATTAACCAAAAAATATGAAACTAATTTTGTTCAGTTCCTAAAATCATGATCTATCTACTAGTATATTTTGTTCACATAGTTTCATAGTATTTTCAAGAGTGATCTAATTAATTTGAGGTGCTTAATATAGTTAAAATATAAATTTATAGGAATTATTGTGATAAATTGGTAATAGTGTTGGTTTTACAAATTTTACAGTAAATTCCTCACATTATTAGGTGCCATCTGTAATTTTTGTAGCTTCATAATAATTAGTTTGCTAAAGTAGTTAAATGAGCCCTAGTTCAAATATATATATATATATATATATATATATATATATATATATATATATATATATAATGCCAAAACATCTTGGATTTTAGAGTTTTAGAGCTAAAATATTTTTTGGGGAACGACGCCTATCATAGCATGTTATTTATTAGAACTATCTCGTTAGCTTGCGGGGCTTAATTGTATTCTTAGAGTTACGGTTGCCGTTGATTAATTATGTCTCTGTGTTACATCCACGTATATCATAATAGGAACAACGATGGATCACAAAGTTATTTGGGGTAGCAGAAAAGATGGTGCCTTGATGATCGTGTCAACACGATGGAGTGCTAACCCTTGGTTATATCTTACTTAGGCAAGCCCCGGTGCATAACCCGTATTATTCTACACTTTATTTTATGCTTGTGCATTACGTTTTAAGGAGTTGAATGAAAACCACTTACATATATATATATATATATCCTTACCCTATGAGTCCTACTAGTATGTCAGGATCGTGTAGATTGTTATGCTAAAGGATTCCTGTAGAAGTCGAGTGATTATCTGTCACTCGCGAGAGATAGAAAAGATATTATTGTTATTATTATATTACTATTCCATGGAATATATATGGAGGATAATTGGAGACCGAGCGGAATGGTACTTTAGATCTGGACTTGGTTAGGCATTCGAGCGAGGCTCGGATTATGTTTGTTCCGCCTGTGTCGATTGAGGACCGTCCGTTGTTGTGGATGGTAGTCAGGTCACAGACTTATTATTCTGAGCACATACTTGCTTATGGGAGCAAGAAGGCTCATTACGCTCTTGTCAGAGCCAGACCGACTGATTGGAGATGGGGAAAGGTGGAGGTCTAAGCACCACACTGAGATCGTGTCCCAAGTGTGGGGGCTTGGAGTCCAAGTTTGGACGGAGACCTAGACCCCTTGATAGGAGTGGGACGAGTTAGTTCCGTTTGTGCCTGGTGTACAAGTGTGGCGTGTATTTCAGGGTACCCAGCTGTGATACATTGATTCACGAATCGTCGTTTCTCTGAGACGGTACCGACTTGGCTATGGTCTAGCATCATAGTAAGAACTAAAATATGAAAAATGATAAAATGGTTCTGATTGCTTACCACTAGCTTGAAAAGTAGCATAGGTGCTTACATAGAATGGTTAGTTAATGAATTAATGATGACTGCTAATAAAATTGAATATAAGGACACACGTTTACTAATGCTTCCTGCAGATGCAATAACCTACAAGCCAGATAGCCTTGCATATCCTTAGAGTCTTTTATTTTTCTCTTATTGGGTAAGTCTTGATGAGTACAATCGAGTACTTAGGGTTTTATTCTCTCTATTGCAAGTGACCGATGGATGGTAGATGACTTTTGTGTGTGGAAACCTCCTGGTGGGCTCAGAGAGAATTCCTTTCACACTATGGTCGTAGTGTTTATTTATAACCCTCACTAAAAATTTTAGAAGAAAAGTTTTATGATCTGCCATCATATCTGATTTATAAATATTCACTATGTTAATGATTCAACATTAATCTTTATTTCTGTTGTAACTCTGATCATATGTTGTTCTTCGTTGCACGATAAAAATGTAAACCTAAAATGTATGAACTCTTTTACATGTAAAACTTGTTTAAGTACTCTAATGTTGTAATAAAGTGATGTAAGAAATGGTTAAGAATGTTGTAAGCTTTATTCTCTCATTTATGATCCTGATGGAAAATATGGATTTTCGAGTTCTCTCTCGGGGTGTGCTCGACAAAACTACATAATTTTGTGTCCTCGCTTGGATACTTAGTGTCTAGTGGAAGACAAGTATCCTTGATATAGCATTAGATTAGGCGGTTCTGCCACAATGATGAGTCCATAGCTCCTCAAGATATTCATGGAAACTTGTCTAGTAATAATTCAAATGTAGCAACTGGTAATTCGTTAATATCCTCTGGTCTTAAATTTAGGATTATTATTTTTAAGGATAAATATATTGTGGACATAGAGAAATCTACAACTGCTGGACTGTCATCAAAGATATTTTATAGAGGTGCCTTATTATTGTGTGGAAAGGAGGAGAAAATAAAGCCAACAAAATACATCAGTACTAATTCTAAAGAGGTGGAGATCACCAATGGAATTTTCCCAATGTGATTAGCATCCTTGCCATAGTATTTTATTATTTTTATGCATTAGTTTCCTATCCACACGATCTTTTATGTAGCATCTAGCTTTTAGTGTCTGCGTGCATCTTTTTACGTGAATCAAATTGGTGGTTGCGTTTGGACGTGCCATGCATGTTAGCCGAATCAGGGACTCAGGGTCAATCGGTCATAGTTGGGCTGGTGGAGTTCGAGTTTTGTTTGGGTCAGGTGGCCTACGTGCCTATACCTATGGACTTCAGCCTTGTATCAGGTAGATTAGACTGGATTTTATTGTGGAGTTTATTCCTCGTTGAGCCGCCGCTCGAGAAACCCTAGATGGTGATCCCATCAGGTTCTTCGTATTGAAGATTGTCTCCGGATGGTGATCTCGTACTGTACTCTATGGTGGCTGTTTTTTTGGCGTGCCATGTCAGATCTTTTCGCTAAACAAAGGTGTATAGACCTACGTTGAACCAGTTAAAAAGTTTAGAGACCCAAAAATATAATTTAAAAGTTGATGATCTAAATGACACATCACCAAAAGTTAATGGACCTAAAAATACAATTTAAAAGTTAATGGACCTAGATGACACGCTACCGAAAATTAATGAACCTAGGAACTCTATGGATAATATATGGGTCCCACTGCTAGCGATACAACAAACACACCTAGCTCAGTTGCCTACATTTTGTCGTCTCCCATCGCTTCCTGTCGTTTTCCGAGAGCGAGAGGTCAGTTAATCCCAAATCTGATTAATGTTAACCAAAAAAATTATTTATTATACTTGATACGATAAGTAATACAGTAGCGCTGACGGCCCAGTGGCCTAGTGGCAAGCTCCCGAGGGTGGAAAGCAGCCGGTGGGGTTTCGACCCCCCGCACCGCACCTGGCCTCCAGGAAGGCCGCGACAAGGTGGCGCGCTCTTAAAAAAAAGTAATACAGTAGTAGATTAAATTATTATGAAATCTGTTACAGTACCAAGTAGTGGTGCCCGACCGATGTCTGTTGCCTTTCGCGTGCGGCATATAGTTGTTCTTGTCTAGCCATATCGACCATCACACGTAGTTCTCACAACTGACACGGCAACCGGCCGGACATGTATATGAGGCTCCTGACCTGTCGGCCGGCAGCTGGCGTTGCGCTTCACGCTCTCAGGCCTCTCCACCTCTTGACTCCTGTGGTGGCTGGCCGGGCCGGAGCCTGACGCCACCTAACAAGGAGTAGCCGAGTATTCTGCATCGGATCACGCCCGGCCGCTGGCAGGCGGCAGGTATTCAGGCTGCATCATATCAGGCTGTGTGGTGTGGCCCGTGGCCGGCCGGGCATCAGGCCATGGCAGAGCAACCGAGCGAGTAAAATACTAGGCAAACTGTGGATTTCCTTCATCGGGCGGCCGCACCAGGTCCGATCATTATTCCAGTCGAACCACAGCCAGACATGTAAAGTTTCCACCATCTGACCGTCCAATAATCGAAGCAAGCAACTAGAGCATCCGCATGGCCCCGTTCGCTGGTCTGAACTTTGGCTGAAACTGGCTGAAAAACACTGTTCCGGCTGAATTGTTGTGAGAGAAAAACACTGTTCCGATTGAAAAAACAAGCCGAACAAGCCAAATTTAAGATAAACGAACGGGGCCACATCACATCTCACAAAAGAAAAAGGGCCACCGTACCGACCCAAGAGAGAGAGAGAGAGACTGTACTGCAGCCTGGGTTTTATCTGAAAGCTGGCCAAACAATTGGTAAGGCCTTGTTTAGTCGGCAAATTTTTTGGCGAAATAGTACTGTAGCACTTTTGTTGTTATTTGACAATTAGTGTCCAATCATAGTCTAATTAGGCTTAAAAGATTTGTCTCGTGAATTTCGTCTAAACTGTGTAATTAGTTTTATTTTTTATTTATATTTAATGCTTCATGCATGCGTCCAAAGATTCGATGTGACGGAGAATCTTGAAAAAATTTGCAAAATTTTGGGAACTAAACACTACCTAAACAACACGTGCACATTCATCCCATCCTCTGGCTCGCAGTCGGCGCTCGGCAGTCTTATCATCATGACGAGTATTTGCTCATGAAGACAAACCAATATATACTCCTATAACATCATCTGGTTGGGGTGGATCTTTTTAAAGATTGGACAAACTGTCATGGTTTAGTAGAATTAAAAAGTTCGTCTAGATCTTTTACTTGGACCAACAATCAAGAACAGCCTATTATGGCTGCTATGGATAAATTCTTATGTAATAATAGTCTTGAACAAAAATATCCTCTAGCCTTTGTTACTTCTAAATCAAGAGCTGGGAGTGATCATGTGCCTCTGGTTCTTAACTTTGGGGTTGAGGAACGAAAGAAACCTAGTATGTTCAGGTTTGAGAAATGGTGGTTAAATCACCCTGGGTTTAAAGAATTTGTCACAAAGGTATGGCAGACTGAATGTATTTTTACTGAACCTATTGAAATTTAGCAATTCAAGATTAGGCTTCTTAGAAAGAAAATCAAAGGATGGGCCAGGAATATTAATGTTGAAATTAGGAAAATTAAGAATGAACTTCTTAAGGAGTTTGATCTTTTAGATGCCAAATATGAGTTGGGAAGCCTGTTGCCAGGTCAGAAAGAAAGGATGGACACCATTCTGGTAGAATTAGAAGGTATTTGGAATATGGAAGAAATTAAAGCGCGCCAAAGGTCTAGAGATAGGAATATTAGAGAAGGAGATAGAAACACTGCCTATTTCCAGGCAGTGGCAAATCAAAGGAACAGAAAGAAGAGAATTACTTGTTTGGAGACTCCAGAGGGTGAGGTAGAGGATAATGATTTAATGTTAACACATGCCGTGGATTTCTATAAAAACCTTTTTGGGTCAGAACCTGAGAGTGGAGTGAAACTAGATGAAGATTTCTGGGGAGAGGAAGATAAGGTAACCTCACAAGAGAATGAGCTGTTGGAAGCATCTTTCTCTGAGGAAGAAATTAAAACCGCTATTTTCGAATCTTATGCCTCTGGTTCTATCATCAGTCTGGGACTTGATTAAATCTGATTTTATGAAGGTTGTTAAGGACTTTGAAATTGGCAAGTTAAATCTAGATAGATTGAATTATGCAGTTATTACTTTGATCCCTAAAGAACCAGAGGCTAAACTTGTTAAGAAGTTTAGACCTATTAGTTTACTAAATTGCAGTTTTAAGATCTTTGGCAAAGCTATAAATAATAGGCTCATTAGAGTTGCTGATAGATTAATTTCCAAAAACCAGACTGCCTTCATAAAAGGTAGGTTCATTCTTGAAAGTGTGGTGGCTGCTCATTTAAATCTTGCATGATATACATAAAAATAAAGAGAGTGGGGTTGTGTTGAAACTGGACTATGAAAAGGCATATGATAGAGCGAGTTGGTCTTTCTTAGAAGACATGCTCCTTTCAAGGGGTTTTGGAGAAACTTGGGTGAAATGGGTTATGAAAATAGTTAAGGGTGGTTCAATTTGTGTGAGAATTAATGATGAAAATAGCACTTACTTCAAACCTGGAAAAGTACTTAGGCAGGGAGACCCTTTTATCTCCCTCGCTGTTTAATCTTGTGGTGGATATTTTTACCAGAATGCTTATGAAAGCTGCTGCAAACAATCTTATTTTTGGTCTTTTGCCACAAGTCTTAGAGGGTGGGGTGATCAGTCTGCAATATGCAGATGATACCTTACTTTTCTTGGAAGATGACTTAGAAAAAGCAAACAATCTAAAATGGCTCCTTCTATGTTATGAACAAATGACTGGTATGAGAATCAATTTTGACAAAAGTGATCTCCTAACTATTGGGATTGAAGAGTCTAGGGTGAATGAGTACTAAAAAAAATTCTGTTGTAAGAAAGGGGAGTTCCCAATAAAATATTTAGGAGTGCCTCTGCATTTTACAAATCTGAGAAAAGAAGACCTGCAGCCTATCATTGACAAGATTATTAAAAGGATAGCGGGTTGGAAAGGGAGATTACTCTCCTATGCTGGTAAGTTAACATTTCTGAAAGCCTGTCTTGCTAGTGTCCCAATTTACCTCATGTCTATAATAAAGTTTCCTAAATGGGCAATTGCCATGATTAATTCTCAGATGTCACACTTCTTGTGGAATAATAATGAGGAAAGTCACAAATACCATCTTGCTAATTGGCAGCTGGTGGCTCAAAAGAAAGAGGTGGGGGGCTTTGGTATCCCAGATATGAGAAATCTGAATCTCTCTTTACTCAGCTCTTGGATCTTTAGATATGGTCTACAATCTGAATCCATTTGGGTTAAGATTGTAGACCACAACCACAAATACAATACCAACAAACCAAACTTCATGTGCAGTAATAGCCCTACAGCTTCACCTTTTTGGAAAGGCGTTATGTGGGCTCTACAAGCGGCTAGAATGGGGATCAAATGGTTAGTAGGTGATGGAAAAAGAGTTAGATTTTGGGAGGACCATTGGTTTGGCAATTCAAGTCTAGCGATTCAATTTTGGCCTCTGTATGTCATTAATGAACAACACGGTAAGACTATAGATCAGGTCTGGGATGGTCATGTCTTAAGACTGACTTTTAGACGTTCTGTGTCGGAGAATTTAATGAATATGTGGTATGACCTTTTAAGTATAGTGGAAAACCTAAATCTGAGAGAAGAAAACGATCAGATCATTTGGAGCTTTAGCTCAAATGGTAAAATTTCTGTCCAGTCTCTTTATGCGGTTATAAGTCACAGGGGTGTTGTGCCAGTATATGTTTCAGTTGTATGGAAACTAAAAGTCCCTCCTAGATTACAAATTTTTCTTTGGTTATTAGCTAAAAACAAGATTCTTACCAGGGACAATCTATCAAAAAGAAGGGAAGTGTCTGATAAAACTTGCCTCTTATGTAGCGAGTTGGAGTCTGTGACTCATTTGTTTTTTGACTGCTGTGTAGCTAAGAGGACATGGCCAGTAATAGCTGGGATTTTGAATTTGAGAAGTGACTGGAATTTTGAATTCCTTGCTACGTTCTGGCTAGCAAACAAGAAACATGTTTTCACTAACATTATGAGTTCAGCTGTTATCTGGTCCCTTTGGAATCTTCGTAATAAGAAGTGTTTTCAGGGACTTACATGGACAGGCGAAAAAATGGTGTTAATTGAGATTGCCAAGATTCTGAGAAGGTGGAGGCCGCTGTACGAGCAAGACCTAGGGATCATGGTAGACACGGCGATCCAGATGCTGGAGGACAAAGCAAACCAACCTCCAAGAATATGTTGGAATGGGGGGATCAGATCAAGGTGGGAAACGTCGGCTTCTCAGTCTTCGGAGCAGAGCTACGTCGCTGCGATTCAGTTTGATGTTATGGCCCAGGCTGAGAATTGTCATTCGCTTGTGGGAGTTGGTGTTGATGACGACTTTCGGCCTTTAGGCCCCGTTTAGTTTTCTTCTGGCTTGTAAACTTTGGCGGGCGCGCCGTTACGCTGTGCTGAGATGTTTTGAATTGCTTTATGCCAATAAAGCAGGAGAAACCTTTCGTCTAAAAAAAACATCATCTGGTTGGCAGTTGAGTATTTTTTTTTAACAATACCAACGTCACTATCCTACAAGAACCTGTGCGGCATATATGAGGAAGAAAAGATTGCGCTTTGGGTCGAATACCCTGGTAGTAGAGATTTTTTTTTAACAAAATACCCTGGCTTTGGTCGGATCTACAGGAGAAACACCATAACGGCCCTGTCCAACAAAGATTGCGATAGCCAGGCACGGCCCAATGCGGAGCCGGAGATGATGATGCTGTGGCACACACGCCAGTGTGGGGCTCCAACATCTGCATTCTGCAAATGAAGTTTCAAAGACGGATCGGTGAAGCTGGCTTGATTCAGAATGGAGGAACTCCACACGAATTTCTCATATCCCCGCGTTCCAATAAGGGCTTAAAATGGCCGTTCCCCAGAAATCACTATTCCACCATGCTGGACCAAACATACTACGCTGGCGGCAGGCCATGTTATGCACTTATACTTAGCACCAACACCCCGACTCAATCCAAACATTTCCCAGACTTCACCTTGGCAGCACAGCTACTAAATGTCAGGCTCAACTAAAAAACAAAACAAACAAACTCAAGCAGAGATTGATTAGAATGCAAATACATGCGCTATGTATTTCCATGACACTTGTTCATGGGATTTTTGCACACGTCACCAGAATTTATGTCTCTGGTTCAGTTTACATATCTCAGGTTAGATTCCCGTGGATAAATTGTGGAAGCAAGAGCACTCCTTGTCGTAATCACTGCCATCAGCACCTCACCATTCCTGAAGTACCCATCAGCCAACTTATACCAAATATTAGCGCCAGATTTCCTCCCTGTCTTTATTTTTCCTCCCTGTCTTTATGGGATCATCTGCAGGAGCTACTGGTTTTCTACAAGACTCTGCAGCAAGCATTGATCACTAATTTCACTAATTTGGAACCACAAAAGAAAAGAGTCACTGTTTCCCACTCTTTAAATGCTTTCTCAACCCTATCACTCACATCACCGCTGACCTGTGAGGCCATCACATACACAAGAAAGGATTGTGCTGTTTTATGCAAGGAGTGGCCATGTGTCAAACTAATGAGAAGAGCTCAAGAACAAAGAAGGAACAGATGAACAGAGAAAAGGGAATATTTAGTGATCGATCACGGGTGCATATATCTACTCGCATTCTCCTGTGAGGATTCTCTCTGTTTCCTCATCAGCCTCAAGGCCATCTTTCTTCATTCGCTCGAGCAAATCGGACACCGGCTTTCCCACACGGACATATGTCTTCAGTAAACAATGGTAAACATCCCTAGTCAAAGGATCCAGCTTCTGTAGCATACTCGCCATCTCCTCAGCTGCTTCTACATCCTTCTGTTTCTTGAAGTGCTTGTCGGTGTTTCGAGTAAACACCAACGAGTAAATTCGTATTATTGCGCGTCTGGCTCGGATGGTGTGCTAAGAGGACAGAGATTTATACTGGTTCGGGCTGAATGTCCCTACGTCCAGTTCGTTGCTGCAGCTCGTGTTACTAGCACTGAAAAGTTCGTAGTAGAGGTTACAAACGGTCGAGGGAGGGACAGATCCCAAGTCTCTGATGGAAAGAACGAATGGGTGCCAAGAGCTCGGTCGCTGTTTGGCTATGTGTTCGAGGTTCGATGCTAGTGGTTCTGATCTGATGCGGTGTGATGGGTTGCGATCTCATGTGATTTTGAGTCCGATGCCAAGGGATGTCCTGCTTTCCTTTTTATAGGCCAAGGGAAAGCACGGATTACAACAGGAGAAAAGAGAAGGACGAGAGGGAGAGGAAGTCCTTTAGGGTCGCTGGGCCTTTCCTTTCCTTTCCTTTGTGCGGGCCCTGCCGACATGGCCGGTGGTGACAGGGACAGCCCCATGCCAGGCGCCTGTCCGCCTGATGATGCCATGCCCTGGCGTCGTCAGCGGGTCGTGACGTCCCATCCCGCCTCGGCGGGCGGCGCGGCGACCCAGCGTGCTGATCAGCGGCCGTACAGGGAGTAGGCAGCATAGTGACCAGGCGTCCTTCACTGTGGGCGATGTGAGTCCCCTGGAATGACATGTTGCGAGGACACATCGTGTTGAGACATGACCGCTCCCTGCACGATGCCAGAAGTTTAACCTTGGGTTGTACTTTCTGGCCCGTAGTGGTTGGCGGCGACGTGAGCTTCCGCTAGGAGTCGTGCCCGAGGGATCGAGCAAGGCGGAGCCAGCCTGCAGACGTCGGGCGAGGCGGAGCCAGCCCTCAGCCGTCGGGCGAGGCAGAGCCAGCCCTCAGACGTCGAGCGAGGCGGAGGCAGCCTACAGACGTCGAGCGAGGCAGAGCCAGCCCTCAGACGTCGGGCTTGGCGGAGCCTGCCCTCAATGGGTTGGGCGAGGCGGAGCTAGCCCTCAGACGTCGAGCGAGGCGGAACCCGCCCTTAGAGGTCGGGCGAGGCGGAGCCCGCGGCCTCGGTGTCGGTTGGAGCTGTAGTCGCACCTTAGACTGCCTAGATGGATAAACATATAACGACCATCAACTCCTCCTCTTTGGGTACCCTAGTATTTGTCCCCGACAGTAGCCTCTAAGCCTTCGGAGGAGTAGAATACTCATTCGGAGGCTCTTCCGAACGGGAGGACTCTGAGGGCTTTGGCCTTCTTCTGTAGCCGATGACGTAACCTAGGAATGGTGGTTCCCTCTCGTCGAGACCGGAGCCTTCGTAGGTGTAACAACCCGGGTTTTTGGAGAAGCCAAAAATACAAACTTTTTAAAAATTTTCCTGCAATGTGTGAAGCATGTAGATGCTAGGTCAAACTAAGAACAATTTATAAATAAATTGTTGCATGCATATAGAATTACTTGTAGGAGTTTGCCAGAGTTCTTTTGTTGGTTTAGTGTTTTGTGTTAGAGAGCACAAGTCCGTAGCAAATCCTTTTGATCCCTTCTAGAATATCTTATGAATCCCTTTTCCTCTCTCTCAATTCATCTTTTTGCTTTTGAACCTCATTCAAATCCCTTGATCTAATTCATAAAGTCAATCGACCTTCCTTGTAAATCAATGCCCATCGATGCCAACCCTTGGCATTGGATTCCGAGACCCGTAATGGACCCCACCTAGGTGAACACGTGATAGGCGACACATGTATACCAACCTAGAGCTCTCGGAAGTAAATATAATGGAGCAAGAAATAGAAAAGAAATTAGAAAAGGGGAGGAACACAGGAAAGCCATTTTGGCCCATGGTGCCAAGTTAGCCCAGCTCGTCCTACTCTCTCAGCTGGCCCAGCCGAGCCCCCTCCTCCTTTTGGCCCAAGACAAGCACCGTAGACGGCCCAGCTCTCCAATCTGCTGGCCTGTTCGTGTCCTCACCCGCATGGCCTGCTTGGCCCAGCACTCCCCGGCGTTCGCGGGCCAAGCCTACCCAACATCCCCACCAGGCCTGCTCACGCGCACAGCTAGCCGGCTGGCCAGCAAGCCGCGGCCCAGCTCGCCCACACCTGCCTCTCCCTTCCTCGCCTTGTGCCGCTGATGGGTGGGACACCCTCGTCATCCCTCTCCCAGGTCCCCCCTCGCCTCCTCTGTTCTGGCACACAGTAGAGCACCGGCGCGCACCGGGCAAGGAGCACACAAGGCCACGCCCTGCATCCCAACCGTCCGGACCTGACCACCAACCCCCGCGCACGCCCGGATGCGGCCACACAAGTGAACCGCGGCACCACGCCCTGCCCTAGGTCGCGTCACGCCTCGCGTGACGTCGTCGCCGTGGCCCATGCCCGCTGACGCCACCCGCCTCCACTTTTTACCGGCCGCCGCTCCAAATTGGAGTCGCCAAGACACCCACGATCGAACCACGATGCCCCAAGCCCTACCCCCGGACACATCCTAGCCCTCTGCGTGACCAAATCCCTGCATCCACCGTTCACCGAGCCCCATGGCCGAGCTCATCCTATAAAGAGCCCAGAGCGCGGAGCCCTAGGCCCTCCTACCCCCGCCACCGCTTCTTCCCGTCTCCTCTCTGCCTCCATTCCTAGTACCAGAACGCCATGGCCTTGCCACCCTAAGGTCGCGATGGCGCCAACCACGCCGCCGCCGTGACACAGAGCCTTCGCCGCGTCAACCTCTCCCTGCGTCACTCGGACTATAGCACCCTGAACCACCGAAATGCAGCGAGCTTCCTCCCTGCCCGCGCCATCTCCTTGAGCCGCACCAGGAGTCACCGCGGCCACGACACGAAACCATCTCGGAGCCACCCGCACCACACGACTTCCTGCACGCCGGAACGACCCCTCAGAGCCCCTCATCACCGACCAAAAGCCCTGTGCTGAACTGTGAGCATGCGCGTACGGCATCGACGCGACCTCAGCGCTACCTGCACCGGGCCTGACCTGCACCACGCGACCTTCCACCGACAAGCCCCCGGTGAGCATCCCCTGTTTCACCGCCTGCCTGCCCGTCCTTCGTGCCGTTCTCCTTTGTCCAACCATCGCGCTGCTCTGATCGTGTCGCGACAGCCGGTCACCATGTATCCGCGACGCCCCTGCGCCCCGCGTGCCGATCGAGCCACGACGCGAGGGCAAGATCGCCCCGGCCGTGGCACCTACACAGGCATAGCCACACACACACGGACACCCGCCCTGAAGGCGCCACACACCACCGGGGCCATACACGCACAGCGCATCCATGCCGGTAGCCACCCACGGCCGCCGCACGACCTCAGCGCCGCCACACCGTGCTTGCCTCGCTGCCCTCATGGCCAAGGCATAGCCTTGCACACACCCGCGACCCAGCGCCTCCGCACGTGCCGTGGTACTCGGCTCTGCTCTGCCCGCCGCGCCCTTGAGCCCTGTCGTCCTGCTCAGCGCTAGGAACCCCCAGACCTTGCCTAGCCAGCGGAAGAACACGGAACGCCAAACCCACAGTGCACACGCGCAGCACAGTAGCGGCTAGGCCACTGCTTTGTAGTCCACCCACCTGGCCACCGGCATGAGCACGTTGCCCTGTCGCCGTCGCCCAGGGATCATGGTCAAGGCCATGCCTTTTGCCTTGCCACCCGCCTCATCGTTCACAGCTCCTGGCCATCGCCTCACAGTCGCCGCGCACCTCCGCCTAGCCACAGACGCGCACGTTGTGAGCAGCCCCAGCCCCAGACCCTGCCTTGCTGAGTTGCCACACCGTCGAAGCCTAGAAGCGAAAGCCGCTCGCCCATGAGACGCATGCCACGGTCGAGGCAGCTATTTAGCCCCCCATTCATCTCTCGCCGCCGCTCATCCAAGTGATGACTCGAGCTCAAGATGGGTCCTACAACGCATCCGGAGGTGATGGACCCTGATGGTGGACGACCCCAACTTCCAGAGATGCGTACCACTACTTTCTCGTCATCGCAGGAATTCATCTATCACCCAGCTAGGGAATGTGCTACTCCGCAGTCGTGTCGAGTTGTTGCATCTTTCGGTCGTGTTTGGTTCTTATCGCTGGTTGTTGGTGTTGTTGCCTGTGTGCCGAGCCTTCGAGCTGGCTGAGGGATCGTACCTTGTTCGGACGTTACGATCGCGGGATCCGTCTCGCCATGACCGTGATGCCGAGTGTAACTCGACCCCTCGCTTTTTAGCTGACTTCATAGTACCACGAGTGTTAGCTCCTATCTTCGGCCCTAGAACATGGTCGTGATGGATTCGATGTCGATACTAACATCGATGTGGATATCACCCGCACGCTTTGAGCCCTCCATGACCAAGTCCTGTGGGAGATGACCTGGGAGATAACAATCATGGAACGATGGATGCCAACTCGTTGGTGTAGCTTGTGGCCGCGAGTTTGCCTCACCATGACCATGGAGCTACGCCACTCTTTTGCTTTTACTTGCCTCTTCGTGCTCAAACCCCCGTATGCTTGTACCTTGTATGACCATCGCATTTCTTTGATTCCCACGGTGACAACCGCACCACTATGAATTAGAGAGATGTCTTAGTGCTAGTGCACCTAAGTCGGGTACCCTACTAGTGGTTTGCGCACTTGGTGTTTGTCGCTTCCTTCCAATGCCCCATCTTTCGTCGTGGCGTGAGTGTTGGAAGAAGTAGACATTGTCCCTTGTTGTTCTTGCTCTTGTTGCACCGTTAACCTGCTCTGTTTGATTCCGTCTTGCCCATGACGATTGGATCAAAGACCGGACTATTCCCTTTGGGTTAGCGAAGCTATGGTCTAAGTCATACCTTGGACCCGTGCGTGTCAACCCGATCGACCGTCTAAAACCATCTTTCCCGAAGATGTGTCTAAGAACATGACATGGATGTGCCTAGCTAACCCCCGCATCTTTTGCCGTGTTGAGCGACCCTCTTCTTGGCTCCCGACGTTATTGTGTCGTGTGGATCGAGGGGAACCGTTGATGTCCCATCTCTTTGCGCTACCGCTTTCTACCATAGCGGGCGAGCCGAAGTACGTTGGAGCCAAGTTACAATAGTGTTAATCATTCTTGTTTGCTACTCGTGTCCAATTGTGACTTGCGGGATAAGGCTATAAGAGCTGAGCCCCATCGTTCTTCTTCTTGGGGGCCTGACTTCCAATCCCCGTCAACTCCATGATGCTGGATCGAAAGATCGTGAGCCGTGGTGTTTGCTCTGGATAAGCTCTGGCTTAAACCGTTTATCATAAAGCCACACTGGCTTGGCCATGACTTAAGCTTGTGCTCAGCAAACCACCACTTGTGATTCTTTGGCCCAAGGAAATCGGACAACCACCGAGAGGGCTAAGCCGTGTATCTCTTATTGTCTCGCTGGTGTTATTGGATTTTCCTGCGTCTCGTCGTCTTTTTGAGTGTTGAGTGCTCTCTTGCCTTGCATGTCGCTTCGTGGAGTAGCTGATGATCGGACCAAGAGAACATGGATGACGACAAGGACTATGGAATGGAGTCAACGCAGGAGGAGGTGACCCCGCTAATGGAACACCAACGAATGGAGAATTGTACCACTACTACCTCTACATCGCAGGTGTCATGGCAGCACCCTCTTTTAGAGAATCCTATTAGACATTGCATGATATCTAGAACTGCTAGTGCTTTATAATTATTCCTTTGATAATACTTTGATGCATGCTACTACCTGAGCCATTATTGCCCTGATGCAACCCACTCTACCACGTCACCCTACTTTGCGCATTCGCTTGCTTATATATGCTTACTTGCCTGCTTGCTTGCATATTACACCACTATACTTATTATTAACTCCACTTCGCATTATATCGGGGATGTGATGCTGGTGGTGAACCCCCCTGGGAATGGTTTGGCTATGGGTGTCGGACTTGGTGGTGTGTGAGCGTGCTGCGTGTGTCTTGGGTGCGTGGAGAGTGAGGGTTGTGTCGACCGAGCTAGAATAACGATGAGCCTAGGGCGAGTCTTGCCATGTGGTGCTACCTGGACACTTGGATATGGAATACCTGTGGCGGGTAAATGGTAATTGGAGGTGTCCTTGGGTGTGAACCTCGGAGAGGTGGAGCCTGGGGTAGAGGTGCTGTGGTGGCACGTAAAATGGAAACCCTGATGAAGACATTATGGCTTGGTCAATCCCTAAGGACTTACTAGTACTCAGACTCACCGGGAATCATTTACATCCCACTCGCCCTATATGGTGCGCGATGGTCGGACTACTTGGTCGAATGACGCCACTACTGCTAGGCAAACGTGTGCAAGGAGGTACGGGGCGCGTAGTTTCCCCCACACCCTTCTGAGACTTCAGGAGGCCTTGTGGACCTGGCTCTTGACATCCAGAGGGCCTCGGCTTTGTCTACGACTCACAGTATCAGCCATCCCAGACTAGACTTAGGATATTCCAGGGCTGAGAGGTAGGGTGGCATCGTTCTAGGCTAGCAAGCGACTAGAATTCTACCTAGGAGATACATGGCTCCGAGGATGGCTAATCTTGTGGGTATGTAAAACCTCTGTAGAGTGTTTGGTTGATCGATCGATACATATGCCGACTTGTCGGCTATGGACATTTCCTGGGTTTCGCTTAAACTAGATAGGAGATGAGTCCTTCTTTCCTCCCTCTAGGGTTGGGGTATTTTCCGATCATGAGCTTTGGGGCTGTGGGCCATTGAGACAAGGCCGAGAGGGAGTTGGCCTGTCGACCCAAGTGTGTGAGACGAGATATGGTGTGGTGGTGTGGAGATGGTTTGGGATAGATGGGTTGGTGGATGGATGTGGATGTGTGTGGTTTAGGGAATGCGTTAAAACTTGATAATTATTATATTATTTATCTCTTCGCATGCGCTAAGGATGCAAACCACAGCCAAATTATAGGATCGCCAGATCCCTTGTTTTATCTTTTCCACTAAAGCTCATCGGTGCTGACCATGGCCTGCACACATCTAGCGGTGTGCAGATTTCCTGTTTCTCAGAGATGCTGACTTTAGAAGGATTAGGAGGTCTCGTGCCTACGCTCAAGTTTGGTTCGGAGATGGAGTCTATGCTGCCCTACGCCAACTCTAATGATGCCCGTGGAGGAGCCTTCACTCGATAGTCTTCCGCTAGATTCACTCTGTAACAGGTGTGTTCCCTAGTGAGGTAATATCTTGTATTCTTGTAATCTTACGATGTATGACTGTGACATTGACTGAAATATGATAATATGATGGAATCAGTTCTTGGTTTTATCATATTAAAATTCATTCTGTGGATTTTCCCTTCAAGGAAAATTGAGGATGTTCCAGCAGGTATGGCCATGAGATTTGGTGGTTTGGAAAAGGTCTTTCCTAACTGGAGCCCTGGTATCCCGTTCGCGGGGATCCAGCTAAAGCCAACTGGTGATCGACTCTAGATTCTCAGCGGTTAATCCATATAGTTCTCGGGTCCGTTCGACCAGTCCTGAGGGATCTTTGCCTTCTTTAGGAAAAAACCATGGATCATATCTGGCTGAGACTTGAATGTGGGCCAGGATGCCCACAGCGCTTGTGCGCCTGGGTGCTGGTCGCTAGCGGACCCACCCCTTTCAACTTCCTTACCTTGAAGGTTCCTAGAACGGTTGTTGAACCCATCGATGGGCCAACCTTTGAGCTCCTGGGCCCAGATGGGCCGTAGAGGTGTTTTTAGATCCGTATTCCTCGCACTTGTAACAAGTCGTGACCCGTCTGGAGAGGCAAAATGTCCGGCGAGTTTTTTGAGGAAATGGATAGAGATTGCGTGCGCATATCTCGTGGCATGACATTGTGGCAGATCATGGTAGGCATGGAGATATAGGTGGGCGGTTGGTTTCCTCGCGCCCGTCGCCCCTATAAAACCAAAGGATTCGCCCCCTGGGTTTCATACCTTGCCTTTGCATCTACAGCCACCACCGCTAATCGCCTAGGCTTCCTACATCCGCGTCCCCACTGCCGTCGAGCTCGCATCCACAAGCCCTCATCTTCCAATGGATCCATGGTGCCACTCTGACATCACCTTCCTGTGCATGGAGGGCCTTCTCCGCGCATGGACCTCCATGAGTGGCGGCTGCCCGACGAGGAGGATGTGACGTCGCCGCCCGATGGCTATGTGGTGTTAGTCGCGCACCTCCATGAGGGTTCGCCACCCCCACCCATAGATTTCTTTGGGGACTGCTTCATTACTACAAGATCGAGCTGCAGCACCTTAATCCCAACGAGATTCAGCATATGGCGGCATTCGTCGCCCTGTGCGAGGGATTCCTGGGGATCAGTCCCCACTTCGATCTGTGGCGGCATTTCTTCGCTGTCACCCTCTAGAAGAAGAGGGAGAAGAGTGGCAGGCAAGAGATGCATACGCCGATGGGATGCGTCGGCATCCACCTCTAAAACAACCAGGTTGGTGAGTACCCATCGATGCGGCTATCGACCCCCAATAAGGGGTGGCATTCATAGTGGTTCTATCTCAAGAACGACGCCGCCCCCCTGCCAGAGTTCACCGGGCACCTAATTGAAGAGTCCCTAGAGTCGTGGAGGAAGTGGGGTGTCTCAGAGAAGGACAAGAAGAAGATCTGGGACCACCTCGCTGCCATCCGCATCCTAAAGGAGAGTGGCCTGAAGGGGTCGGGCATCATCGGGGCCTACTACGCAAGGAGGGTGGCGCCGTTGATGAGGCACGCGCTCCCGCTGTATGCGATGGCGCCTGAGGCATCATTCGATAGGATGGCGCTTGCCGAGGGAGCACTCTCCCACTCTGAGGTCACGCAGCGCATTAAGGAGGCGATGGAGCCTTCGTCGAACAACGTGGGCGCCCCCTCGATTTTGTCTACCCGGTGCCAGGACATCCTCCGATGCGACCAGAACCAGGCTATGTCATCTTTGTAAGTTTCCCCTCCTCACGTCTTCTCTTCAATTGATTTCTTGACCTCTTGATACTAACATTGAGAGGGGTGGGACAAGCCAAGGGACCTCGTCCTCATGGATCACCCAGCTCCATTACCGAGGCATTTGTCCATGAGGGTGGTGAATCGTGCCAAGGGTGAGCAGCTGAGGAAGGCGAAGGAGGACAAGAGGAAGAAAAGGCAGCGGAAGCTATAGGCGTGGGAGTGAGGGGAGGACACCGACAATGAGGATGATGATGAGGAGGAATACGGCGATGAGGTAGTCGATGATATCAAGTGGGATGATCTGGAGAGCGAGGATGTGGTGATAGGTATCAGCTTGTCCTTGCAGGAGTCGGGACCCTTCCCGTTCCATAGAGGAGGGGGGCACGTCTATGTAGCAGGCGGAGACGGGTCGGACCATCGGCCCGCCCTAGCATCCAACAGGGTGGGCGGCTCTGCTACCACGCCCGAGGTGCCAGCGGAGGTGGGTGGCTTCGTCATCGTGCCCCAAGATCTAAGGGGAGCGATCCCCTCTACCCGAGAGCAGGGGGCGGGCTCGAATCGGCCTCGCCCTGACGAGGCGGAGTAGAGGTCTGGGGGTTCACCCCCCAAACGTATCTGCCGCCCAACAGCGTCAACATGAGCATCAGCTCCCCTGCTTCCTCTATTTTGGGTGGATTTCATTATGACTTATGTTTTTCATTTCTTGCAACGTCGAGAGACGGCGTAATCTGTTGGTGTTGGCGCCAAAGAAGAGCGTCGCCCTTCGAGCGAGGCGGCAGCCGTCGGCTGGTGTCGCGCTCATTTTGGGCAGGAGCGACACCAGTGTGACTGCATCGCCGGCTGGTCAGGCCCTGCCCATGGTGGCGCCCATGCCCTTGGCGGGACAAGCGGACATGGGGGCCAAAGAGGCGCCTTCGGAGACCGCCGAGCAGCCGATGATGGTGGCGACACCGCTGCCAATGACAGGGCGGATGGGGCTACCGACCACGCTCGTGGCACCGACCGCGATGGGTGCGACGCAGCCGGTCGTGACCCCACCAATGCAGGTGGAGGTGGCGGCGGCTGTAACAGGTGGGTCACAGCCGGACCCTATCGTGGTGGCGCCTGAGGTACTGGGGCGACCCGCGCCATCGGTAGCCTAGGCAATGGGGTTTGGCATGGGCCAGACTGAGGAGGACACGACCAAGGGGTCCCCGGATGTCGTGGTTATGGGAGAGAGGTCGGTGCCCATACCGCTGACCCCTTCCATGACCGAAGGGGGCATCTCGATGGGGAGTCGTCTCAGGCCCTGACGTCGATGGGTGGCGACTTGCCTATGCGGGGCGAACCCCTGCTCCGGTGGACAAATCTAGAGGACCCGGCGTCGACGTTCTTCACCCTCAATGCCACCGCCAAGAGCATGGAGCGGGAGAGCCTCAACGTGGGAATTGCCTCCGTGCTCGAAGCTCTAAACCATGCCCGAGGTGCCTTGGCCGATGTTATCATTCCCGCTGACTGGGTATTTGCTTGATCCTGCTTCTTGCTGTTTCCTTTCTCCACATATTTTTGTAATCTGACCATCGTCTTCTTTCAGTCCCTCATCGCTCGTAGCCGGGGGAAGTCACGGTTCCTTCATGAGCAGAAGGGAACCTAGGGCTGTCTCGTCGAGGAGGCGTGACTATGCAGGGAGGTGACGGCTCAGCTTGCTACCACGCTAGCAGAAAGGTGGCTGAGCTGACTCCACTTGCTGAAGAGGCAGGCAGTCTTCGGTCGTAGGTGGCCGAGGCCTATCGGCATGATGATGAGGCCAAGAGGGCATTCGAGGCCCTGTCGGCGAGGTCATGGAGGGATGACAAGGAGGCCAGGGTCAGGAAGGAGCGGGATGAGCAGATCCTCGACCTTCTGGCCATGGTTGAGTGGGAAAGGGAGTTGAAGCTAGGAGCCAAGGAGAAGCTCACCGCCCTAGAGAATAGCGCGAACCTGGATGCTGAGGCGGTCGCCCGGCTATGAAAGGAGTGGGACGAGCTGCTTCAAACCACGAAGAGGCTCCGCTCAGAGCGTGGCGTGGCTCGCTCGGAGCATGACCAGGCCCTCCGAGAGCATGACTAGGCCTACCAAGATCGCGATGATGTGTAGCAGAGGGTCAGCTCCCTCTAGGCCGAGTGTAAGGAAAATGGACCCTAGGCCCATTTACTTTGGATTTTGGTGTTTGATGACCAACACAACCAAATTGGACTAATGAATTTGCAAGTGATTGTTTTATAGTTCCATAGGATGCAAGATGTGACTTGGACGAAGGCAACGTGATGATTCGATGATCAACACCATAAGCAAGACCTTAGAAGCACAAGAGAAGACCCAAGATACCAAGCAAAGTCCAAGCACAAAGATAGGAACCAAGCCATACGCAAGATCACAAAGAAACGAGCAAAGAAGAAAGAGAAGAAGCAAACAAGCAAGCTCTCCAACACCTACACCAATAAGGTGGACAAGAAGGCATCTACACCATACTTGTTAAAGAAGAAGAAAAATGACAAGGTGGTAGCTATCAAGGTGAACAAGCAAGCCAATAATAGGGTCAAACGCTTCTGGGTGCCAAAGGAAATCATTTCCAACATGAAGAGCACCAAGAAGGTTTGGATACCGAAAGAAAAGTGAGAAGTCCAATGGACGTCGAGGAATTTAGAGACTTGGCAAAGTATGGGTGCATTTCATGGGGTGCATCATGATGGACAAAATTATTGCCAAGTGGGTTAGTGAATACTATGGACCCAAATTCCCCTTCCCATGTTAGGTAACTAGATTCAATTTCCTTTAAGTAGTATCAATTTGTATTTCCTACAAGTGGTATTTCTTACAAATTGGTATCTTTAAGCATCTAGTTACTTATCATGCCTATGTTTGCATTTGTATGCTTATATCTTTTGTCATGCATACACTTGGTATATCTTATGGTAGGTTTGCTCGGTTTCATTCTTAACCCTTGGAGCAAACCTACATGGTTTAAAAGTGTTTAGGAGCACGACACATAGCTTGTCTTTTGAATGTTTACCCAATATGTGTCAAAGTCTAAATTGTAGATAATTTCTCCCAAATATCATCTTCGCAAATGATTCTCACATTCATGAGATGTCATCTTTCAAGTGGTATTATTGATTCTAAAATCAATGTGCTTGACGTCTACAAGTGTCCCACACTTGTGTGCACAAATTTAGGGGGAGGTTACTCTACAAGTTGGATGCTTTGAGACTAACACCTTTTTAAGCTTATCATGTGTGTAGTAGTCTTATTGCAAGGAAAATGGAGTCTCCGGAGTTAAGCATCATACTTCAAATATTCACCACCTATTGCAAGTGGTAGAAATCAAATTGGTTTCCACATGTGGTATTTCTAAACCGATATCATCATGTTGATTTCATTTTGATATTTATATGCTTTCTCCATGCATTATATAGATTAAAATTCCCTTGAGCAATAATTTGCTAATTATGCATATACTTTGCCTTCTACCATATGTATGCATATATTTTGGGGAAGCTTAATCTATATAATGTGAGAGTCAAATTTTATGACCTATTTCACTCTACACATAAATGTTCACAAAGTTTGATCCTCCCTTGTGCTACTAATGTCTTCCTTTTCGGTGTTTGATTCCAAAGGGAGAGAATTTAGAGGACCAAAAACAAGCACTAATTTGTAGGACCAAAAGCTAGATCATAATAATTTACAAGTGGTAATGGTCTACAAGTGGTAATGGTCCGAGAAAGGGAGAATAGTAGATTATGGATTGCCTATGTAATGGGAAGAATTTGTAGGAAGCAAGGCTTAAATCCATAATGCCACATGGGGACATTTGCAAGGGCAAGATAAGTTGTTATGTAGTATCCTTTAGTCTTACAAGTAGTATCTTTTAGTATCATATAACCTTGCCCCTTGCATTGCATCCTAGCAAGTAGATAGTTTTCAAATTTCAAAATTCTATTATATGCTTGCTTTGGTCGTGTTGTCATTAATCATCAAAAAGGGGGAGATTGTAAGGAAAATGGACCCGAGGCCCATTTACTTTGGATTTTGGTGTTTGATGACCAACACAACCAAATTGGACTAATGAATTTGCAAGTGATTGTTTTGTAGTTCAATAGGGTGCAAGATGTGACTTAGACGAAGGCAACATGATGATCCGATGATCAACACCATAAGCAAGACCTTAGAAGCACAAGAGAAGACCCAAGATATCAAGCAAAGTCTAAGCACGAAGATAGGAACCAAGCCGTATGCAAGATCGCGAAGAAACGAGCTCACAGAAGTGACCGGACGCTAGACCGGACGCTGGTAGCACAGTGATCGGATGCCCGATCAAAAGGCTCGGCAGCAGCAGTGACTGGACGCTGGTGGCAGATCGACCGGATGTAGGACAACAGAGTCTGGTCGAGTACAGAGAGGTTCTAGAGCGGTGAAAATGCGACCAGACACATCCGGTGGCATGTGACCAGACGCTAGCAGCGTTCGATCAGTTGTTCGCGGCTCCAACGATCGGGACGACCAGACATGTCCGGTCAGGACGCGATCAGCGTCTGGTCAGTAGCAGAAAAGCGGGATTTCGACCCCAACGGCTACTTTCTCAGTAGGGCTTATAAATAGACCCCCCAATCAGCCATTTGAGATGTGTGGAGCTGAGGAAACACATCAAGGGTGTTGATACACCATTTTAGTGATCTTCACTTGCATAGTGCTTAGTGTTTTATTAGGTGATTAGCGTAGGTGCTTTGCGAAGTGCTTAGGTTGATTAGACCACCGCTTATGCGCTTGCTCTAGGTTTAGGCCTAGTGTTTAGTGAGGTTTGCATACCTCTTACCACTCGGTGCTTGTGCGCACCATTGTTGTACATCGGAGGGGCTTGTAGTCTTGCGAGATCACACCAACCGTGTTTGTGGTGTGGTTGCCACCGTGTACCGGAGGGAACAAGGCCCACGGCATTTCGGCCAGAAGCTTGATAGTGAAGACAGTGGGGAGCATCCGAAAGAGGCTTGCCGGAAGGCACGTTGGAGACCGACTTACGCGTGGGGAAGGCCCAAGGCTATCCACGTAGTTACCCGACTGGGAGCTTGGCCCTTGTGAGGGATTCCTTGTGAGGGGCTCCAACGAGGACTAGGAGGAAGCTTGCGCGCTTCTCGATACCTCGATAAAAATACCAGAGTCGTCGATGGGAGTTTGCATATCTCTACCTTACTCTTTAGCTTCCGCATTTATATTGATTGTATTACTTCTTTTGCGCTAGAGATAGCAACACACTAGCAAAACCGTAGTAGCACATTTAGATAGATTATCTATTGCATAGGTTTTGCTAGGGTTAGATAAAGAGGCCATAGTTTAGAAGTAGACATTTAAGTTGCCTAATTCACCCCCCTCTTAGGCGTCATGGTCCCCTTCACCGAGCTTGGAAACACGATGGCCCAGAAGCTGGAGGCCAAGAGCGTTTCTATCGGGCTGGTCGTGGACCTCGCCGAGGCAAGGAGGAATCTTTAGGCAGAGAGTGACGACCTCGGTATCCTGAGCGTCGCCCTCAGTGTGGTCTGCGACGACCTTGAGGTGGTGTGGTTGGAGGGGACCAGGTCGCTCGCGGCCCATGCTGTCGAGATCACGGCGCGGGTGCGCCAGCTTAAGAAGAATGCCCTTCATGCTAGGGTGAATCAAACCTTCACGATTGCTCGTTCTCATTACGGGGATAGCATCGACCTAGAGGCGATGAGCCATGGCTTCGCACCTGGCTATCAAGCCCACGAGCTAGAGGAGATGGAGACGGCGGTGGCTCCCCTTTCGCAGGACCTGGCAGATAGACTAGAGAGCATAGTTCTCCCCTAGAGGGGTTATTTAGTCAGATAGGTTGGGCAATCATTCATGTAACAAGCGGACAAGCTCCGACCCCTCTGTACTATCTGAACAAACTTATCATTTTTGTTTCGTTTGATCGAATTTGTTTTTTCTCCCTTTTTATGTGTGAAAAGGGGTTAATGCATTCCGACCCTTTCATTTGTTAAGACCATAGAGCTCGAGGTATAGGACAAAAACCTCTGATCATGCTGGTGAGCAAAGATGCTGTAGCCGCCGAGGCGTAGGTCTCTCGCAGTTCGACCAGTTTTACTCAGCATTTGTTCCCGCAGACCTTGCCTACTAGGTTTAACATGAGGAAGGGTGTTGGGCGTGGTGACTACCCTTATCTACCCTCGAGTCATATCCGACCCCTTGCCATTGTTGGGGTTAGGTGTCACTAAAGATCGAGGAGAGGATAGCGAAATTAGTAGGAGAAAACATCTCTTGTTTTCGCACGTACCCCCTCGCAAGGTTCTGAGCCATCATTCTACGACCACGCGTTTGGTCTCCTTGTGAGCCCAACTTGCCTCGAGCCCTCGCGCGTAGTAGGGGCCCAATCGAGGGTCGTCTCGTCTTTGTGATCGTCACCCCGTCCGCGGTTTCCACAACCGGAGGTGTTGAGCTAACGTCACTTGCCTCGATGGCTCGAGTGACGCGCTCGGTGAGCTTGCTAACGGGCATGTTCGAGTGGAATCCGAGTCCATCGTTTGTGATAGGGTCAGCATGGCCCTTGCATGGCAATCCACTGCTCCTTAACTCGCCTCCCGATAGATGCCCGAGCCGTTCCGGAGAGCAGCTCCGGTGACCCGATGGCCTCCCCTCAGTGGGGATTCTGCGGGCTTGGCTCAAGGTTAGGATCGAACGAGAAGATTGAGATGACCCTGTCTGCTTCCATGTGGGTCGGGCAAAGGCCATTGGGGCTCATCTGCATTTTCTCCCCTAGCTCTGTTCGACGTGAGGCGGCCTCGGGCCCTTTGTGGGCTGGCCTTCGAACCATGGTCTCCCAATTTTGGGTCGGGTGGCTCGAGCCCCTGAGCCCCTTGGGTGTCGTTAGGGGTCGGCCAGATTTCATGCGTCACCCCATCCTCGGTTTTCACAACCGGAGGGGCTAACCTAACGACACTTGCCTCGATGGCTTGAGTGTCATGCTCGGTGAGCTCGCTAATGGGCACATCTGAGTGGAATTCAGGTCCATCATCCGCTGATGGGGTTGGCATAGCCCTCATATGGCATTCCACTGCTCCTTAACCTGCCTCCCGGTAGATGCCTGTGTCGCTTCGGAGCGACTCAGGTGGCCCGCTGGCCTCTCCTTGATGGAGATTCTGTGGGCTTGGCTCGAGGTTAGGATCGAACGAGAAAGGTCTAGATGTCCCTGTTCGCTTCTGAGCGGGGTCGGGCAAGGCCACTGGGGCTCATCTAAGTTTTTCTCCCCTAGCTTTGTTTGACGTGAGGTGACCTTGAGCCCTTCGCGGGCCGGCCTTCGAACCTCGGTCGGTTGCCGCTCATGTCAAATGAGATGACTACCGCTTCGTGGCGCGATGCGAAGCGTTATAATGTAGCAATTGCATATGCAATGCTTGGACATATGGGATGAATGTATGATGAATGGATGAATGAATGAATGAATGAATGAATGAATGAATGAATGAATGTTTATGCACTGGAAAAGAAAAGTGGCAGTCGGTAAAGTTACCTTGACAGCTTGAGGGACGGGTTCGGGGAGCTCTTATCAGATATGTCCGTGTGGGGTCTAGGTCCATCGTTCGTGATGGAGTTGGCGTAACCTGCATGAGGTATCCTACTGCCCTTTGCCCGTATCTCGGCCATGACCCGAGCCGTCCGATTGGCCTCGAGCGACCTACCGACCTCTCTTCGATGGAGACTCCGCAGGTGGGCCTCTCCAAATCCTTTCGGGGGAGGTGGAGGCTAAAGCTCAGGATGCGGGGACAAAAACTCCGATCACGCTGGTGAGCAAAAACGTCATAGCCACTAGGGCATAGGCTTCTAACGGTCCGACCAGTTTCACTCAGTGTTTGTCTCCGCATACCTTGCTTCTAGTTTTTTAATGTGAGAAGGGGTCGAACATAAAGAATGTCTAGCGAACAGATATTCTTGCCAGCCCCCGAGAGAGGCCCGACCCCTTGCCGTTGCTGGGGTCAAGGGCTCGATAGAGAAATAAATGTGTGTTAAAGTAAGGGTGACCCGTCTCTCAACAGCGGCCCGAATCATTTGATTGACTTGGGCGACCCGCTGGCATAGGGCTTACCTCGATGGCACGAGTGACGGGTCTGTAGAGTTCTTACCGGATATGTTCGAGCGGAATCCAAGTCTATCATTTGTGATGGGGTCGACATGACCCGCGTGGGGCATCCTGCTGCTCCCTACCCTTCCCCCGACAGTGGTTAAGCCGTCCGGTTGGCTTGTATGACCCGATGGGATAGAACTTACCTCATGCGTACCCCAAGGGGTGAAACGAAGACTAGCCCTGCGCTGACGCCTTTCTTCATCAGCGATCCATAGAAGTACATCGTCCAGTACTCCTGGTCGACGACTGCTGACGGCATTTGGACCTTGGTCCACTCCGCAACGAAATCAGCCAGCACCTGGGACTTGATGGCCGTTCGGGAGGCATATGAAATGCCCTAGCCCATCAGCTCGAGCGCCCACTTCGTGATCCTTCCCATGGCGTCCTGGTTTTGGACAACCTCGTCGAGGGGAAAGGACGTCATGACCATCACTGGATGTGACTCGATGTAGTGGCGCAACTTCCTTTTGGCGATGAGGATGGCATACAGGAGCTTCTGGATTTGGGGGTAGCGGGTCTTGGAATCGGACAAGACCTCGCTAATGAAGTACACGGGGCACTGTACTTTGAGGGTGTGCCCCTCTTCTTCTCGCTCCACCACCAAGGCGATGCTGACCACTTACGTGGTGGCCGTAATGTAGAGCAGATGCGGTTCTCCATCGGTCAGAGGGACCAAGATTGGGGCCTTCGTCAGGAGCTGCTTAACCGTATTAAGCGCCTCCTGGGCCTTGGGCGTCCATTCGAAGTGGTTGGCCTTCTTCAAAAGTTGATAAACGGGGAGACCTCATTCGTTGAGGCATGAAATGAAGTGGTTGAGCGCGGCGAGGCACCCGATAACTCGTTGTACCCCCTTTATGTTCTGAATTGGGCCCATCCTTGTGATGGCCGAGATCTTCTCCAGGTTGGCTTTGATGCCATGCTCGGAGACAATGAAACTAAGCAGCATACCCCTCGGGACCCTGAAAACGCATTTCTTTGGGTTGAGCTTCATGTCGTTTGCTCGAAGTCTTGAGAAGGTCTGATCCAGGTCGGCTATGAGTTGGTCAGCCCATTTGGACTTGACCATGATATCGTCCATGTAGGCCTCAACGGTCCGCCCGATGAGGTCCCCGAAACACTTGAGCATATAATGCTGGTACGTGGCCCCAGCGTTCTTTAGACCGAACGACATCGTCACGTAGCAGAACGATCTGAACGGGGTGATGAAAGACGTCGTGAGCTAGTCGGACTCTTTCATCGTGATCTGATGGTACCCGGACTACGCATCAAGGAAGCAAAGGGTTTCACACCCTGAGGTAGAGTCGACTACTTGGTCTATGCGTGGCAAAGGAAATGGATCCTTTGGACACGCTTTGTTGAGGCCTGTGTAGTCAACACACATCCTCCATTTCACACTCTTCTTTCATACAAGAACGGGATTGGCTAACCATTCTGGGTGGTGTACTTCCTTGATGAAACTGGCCGCCAAAAGCTTCGCGATCTCCTCGCCAATGGCCCTACGCTTCCCCTCATCGAAGCGACATAGGCGCTGTTTCACCGGCTTGGAGCCTGGCTTGATCTTCAGGGTATGCTTGGCAACTTCCCTCGGAATGCCTGGCATGTCCGAGGGCTTTCACGCAAAGATGTCTTTGTTGACGTGGAGGAAGTCGACGAACGCGCTTTTCTATTCGGAGGAAAGCGCAGTGCCAATGCGCACCACCTTGCTCCTAGAGCTACTGGGTCTGTGAGGACCTCCTTAGCGCCCTCCACCGAAAAAGACCCGATCGATCGCTTGGGGTCGAGTCCTTCTTCGGCGACCTCCTTCCTGATGGATGGAAGCTCCTTGGAGGCGATGATTGCCGTGGCGTGACCGCAACACTCGACCTCGCACTCGTAGGCATGCTGGAAGGAGGTGTCGACGGTGATGACCCCACCTGGGCCCTGCATCTTCAGCTTTCGGTAGGTGTAGTTGGGGACGGCCATGAACTTCGCGTAGCATGGACATCCCAGGATGGCGTGGTAGGTTCCATGGAACCCCACCACCTTGAAGGTGAGGGTCTCCGTCCTATAATTGGACGGATCACCAAAGGTGACGGGTAGATTAATCTACCCAAGTGGCATGGCCTGCTTTCCAGGTACGATGCCGTGGAAATGCACTCCGATCGGCCGGATGCGCTATCGATCGATGCCCATGGCGTCGAGCGTCTCGACGTACATGATGTTGAGGTCGCTGCCTAAATGCATCAGTACCTTGGAGAGTTGCTTCATGCTGATGATTGGGTTGACGACGAGTGAATATATCCCCAGCTGCGGGACGCTCTCCGGGTGGTCGGTCCGATCAAAGGTTATGGTGGACTCCGACCACTGGAGGAAAGTAGGTGCGGCTAGCTCGGCCGTATAGACCTCGCGGCGCGTGAGCTTCTGACGGTGCTTGGAGTCATAGGCTGCCGACCCTCCAAAGATCATGAGGCATCCTTTCGGTGTTGGAAAAACTACTGTCCTTCCCCTCGACGTCGTCCGCGGTTGGGTCGGGATCCTTCCTGTGCTCCCCCTTGTTGGAGCCTCCGGACAAGAACCGCTTCATGAGGCTGCAGTCCTTGTACAAATGCTTGACGGGGAAGGCATGGTTCGGGCATGGCCCCTCGAGCAGCTTCTCAAAGTGGTTCGGAGTACCCTCCATGGGCTTCTGACCCCTTCTGTGGTCGACGGCGGCCACGAGCGAGCCCTCGCGCCGCTGCTTGTTCTTTTTTTGATGGGACGGTTGGAGGCGCCCTCCCTGACATCCTCGTCCCGCTTTGCCTTGCCTTTGAGGCGGTCAAGAGCGCTTCGACCGCTTCCTCTCCTGAGGCATGGCTAGTGGCGATGTCAAGGAGTTCCTTGGTGAGTCACGGACCCTTACGTCCCAGCTTGTGAACTAGGGACTCGTAGGTGGTCCTGGACAGGAAAGCTACTATAACATCGGCGTCGGCGACGTTAAGCAGCTCGTTGCACTGTCGGGAGAAGCGCCGGATGTACCCACGGAGGGTTTCTCCGGCCTTCTGCCGGTAGTTCTTGAGATCCCATGGGTTCCCAGGATGCTTGTACGTGCCCTGAAAGTTCCCCATGAAGATCTCTTTCAGGTCCGCCCAACTTTGGATTCTGTTGGACGAAAGGTGTTCCAACCATGTCCACGCCGAGTCGGCCAGGAACAATGGAAGGCTACGGATAATGAAATCATCATTATCTGCCCCACTGGCTTGGCAGGCAAGCCGATAATCCTCAAGCCATAGTCCAAGATTCGTTTCCCCAGAGTATTTCGGGATGTTGGTTGGTGGTCGGTACCTTGGCGGGAAGGCTGCGTTGAGGATGTGTCGCCCGAAGGTCTGAGGTCCCGGTAGGCCAAGGCTCGGGCTTCGGTCCTTGCCACTGTCGTAGCGTCTGCCACGTCATGGGTGGTAGCCGCGGCTGGCCCCCTCCCCCGTATCGCCATGGGTACGCCTGCGGACGTCGAGGGTGTCGCGCGCGTCACGGTTGCAATCGAGGCGCTCATGCACTGGAACCGTGATGCGTGGCCTACCGCTTTGCCGTGCCTGGTGGACTGATGCGTCCTTGTCAGGTCACTCTGAGGGCGTGCGTTGGCTAGCGTCGAGCTCGCGTCGCCGAGACAGCGAGCTCTTGGCCTGCTGCACCGCCGCGCACTCGAGCAGCGTGCGAATCTTATGATGGGCCCGACGTTCATAGGGCGTCGTGGCCCCCGAAAGCCCACGGAGCAAGGCCGCCGCAGCAGCGATGTTCTGGCTCGTCCGGGCGAAGTGTGGGAGGGCTTCATCATCCTCGATGATCCTCCGGTTCACGTCACGGGCCATGGCGCGTGCGCACCCATCGTCCCCGTGGCTCTCGATCGAGCTTCGCGCGTTCCTGCTCGAGCTAGAGTCGCGCCTCCTCGAGCTCTCGGTGTCAGGCCTTCAGCTGCTCCAACCGCAGGGGGTGGGACCCCTGCATCATCCTTGACCTCGTTGTCGAGGTCGTTCGTCGGGGTGGCCTCTTCCTCGTGGATGCTTTCGACGTGTCCTTCGAAGGTACCTGCCATGAAACATTCACAAGAGGGGTGATGGCTTCCCCTACTGGAGTTAGAGCTGAAGGGCGACTTCGACTCCTCTACGAGGAGGTCGTGGAAAGACTCCGCGACGTATTTGGTCACCCCACGAACTCGTCGTTCGCGGGGGATGGAGGAATGCGTGACGCCACAAAGTGGCCAACGCTCTCTGCGGTGTTGCGGAGACCGAACGGGAGCACTATCGGAGCACTCCGAATGAGGTATTCCAGGGGGAGGGGCTCTCGCTCGACGAGCCATGCCATGACGTTGGTGAACGAGAAGGTGAGGTGGCGCAGGTCCTCCCAAGACGGTCGGGGTCCCAAGAAGACGCCAAGCTGGCACTCTAGCCTTCCATAGTCGAAGTCGAGGAGCTAGCTGCTCCCGGGGGCGTGGGCCTTCGGTGCGTGCAGCCGCAGCTCCTTAAGCGCCTCGACGATTGTGTCGAGGCCGACGGAGTGGAGAGGCTGAATGATGACGGGTGCTCGCGCCAGCTCTCCCTCTGTCGTGATGATGAAGTCTAAGTCCCCGAAGCGCACGTGCGCGTCCGGGACCTAGGTGATGTTGTGACTAGCCATCCGAGGTCTGGTGTTGATGTCGAGACACGCAAAAGGTCCCTACCTAGCGTGCCAACTGTCGATGTTTTGAGTAAACACCAACAAGTAAATTTGTATTATTGCGTGTCTGGCTCGGATGGTGTGCTTAAAGGACACGGGATTTATACTGGTTCGGGCTGAATGTCCCTACGTCCAGTTCGTTGCTGCTGCTCGTGTTACTAGCACTAAAAAGTTCGTAATAGGGGTTACAAACGATCAAGTGAGGGACAAGTCCCAAGTCTCTAATGGAAAGAACAAATGGGTACCAAGAGCTCAGTCGCTGCTTGGCTATGTGTTCGAGGTTCGATGCTAGTGGTTCTGATCTGATGTGGTGTGATGGGTTGCGATCTCATGTGATTATGAGTCCGATGCCCCTCTAAGGGACGCCTTGCTTTCCCTTTTATAGGCCAAGGGAAGGCACGGATTACAACAGGACAAAAGAGAAGGACGAGAGGGAGAGGAAGTCCTTCAGGGTCGCTGGGCCTTTCCTTTCCTTTGTGCGGGCCCCGCCGACATGGCCGGTGGTGACAGGGACAGCCCCACGTCGAGCGTCTGTCCGCTTGATGATGCCATGCCCAGGCGTTGTCAGCGGGTCGTGACGTCCCATCCTGCCCCGCCGGGCGGGGCGACAACCCAGCGTGCTGATCAGCAGTCATACAGGGAGTAGACAGTATAGTGACCAGGCATCCGTCACTGTGGACGATGTGGGTCCCCTAGAATGACATGTCGCGAGGACAGGTCGTGTTGAGATGTGAGCACTCCCTGCACAATGCCAGAAGATTGAACTTGGGTTGTACTTTCTGGCCCGTAGTGGTTGGCGGCGACGTGAGCCTCCGTTAGGAGACGTGCCCGAGGGATCGGGCGAGGCGGAGCCAGCCCTCAGACGCCGGGCGAGGCGAAGCCCGCCCTTAGGGGTCGGGCGAGGCGGAGCCAGCCCTCAAACGTCGGGTGAGGCGGAGCCCGCCCTCGGGGGTTAGGCGAGGCGGAGCCAGCCCTCAGACGTCGGGCGAGGCGGAGCCTGCCCTCGATGGATCGGGTGAGGCGGAGCCAGCCCTCTGAGGTCGGGCGAGGCGGAACCCGCCTTTAGAGGTCGGGCGAGGCGGAACCCGTGGCCTCGGTGTCGGTTGGAGCTGTAGTCGCACCTTGGACTGTCTGGATGGATTAACGTATAACGACCATCAGCCCCTCCTCTTCGGGTACCCTAGTATTGGTCCCCGACAGTGCTCCAGGCTCGTTAGCACATTTGTAAGGTAAGGTTTCCATGGAGGAGTCACAGAATCAAGAGCCTCCCTTGTCATGTCCACTGCTTTTGGTACCTCACCAGTTTTAAAAAATCCACCAGCCAACTTATACCAAGTATTAGCGTAAGGTGTCCTCCCTTTCTTGATGGCGTCATCCACAAGAGCTACTGCCTTCTCCACAAGACCGTCTCTGCAATAAGCATCAACCATCAAGTTGATTAATCTGAAATCATGATAACAAAGACAGACCGTTTCCCACTCTTTCAATGTTGCCTCCACCCCATCAATGTCGTTCATCTTGAGTAACGCACTTATCCTCGACAAGTACATCGTGTTGCACGGTGGCACTTTGGATTTGTAGACACTTCAAATGCGTCCAACCTCAGGATACATCCCCAGATCAGTATAGGTCTTGAGTAAGAAAGCGTATGCAATCCTACTACTCTTTGGAGATATCCGCCTCTCGGCTTCCAGGAGAGCCATGACAGCCCTCACCTGCATCCCAGATTTCATGAACAAGCTCGCTGCCAAAGCATGTCCATGCCAACTCACAAGCTTCTCGTGTGGATTGGCCTTGTCGAGCACCTTACCAACCCCCTCGACATCTTCAGCAGCAATGTACGCAGCTAACATACTCTCCACACTGAACGTATCAGGTTTCACACCTCTCTTCCATGTCCTGGAACATGGCGTGCACCCTTTCAAGCTGCCCAGTCTGTAAGTAAAGCTTCATCATCGAAGTGTATGCATAAGAACTCTTCATCCCCATCTCCTGCATCTTAGCGAAGTGCTCCTCATCCTTGTCGACGGCCTTCGCCTCCACATAGCATTTCAGGAGGGAGCCATAGCACTGCGGTTTCCTCAGCTGCTTCGGTAACATGCCAAAGTACTCGACAGCTTTCTCAAGACCGTGCACCTTGCTGATTAGGTCCAGCCGGTACGCGGCGTCACCGGCCGACAGGTGGAGGTGCCTCCGGTCGGTCATCCAGAACGATAGCTGCAAGAACGCAACGAAACGCCTGACTCAGCGAGCGGAATGTGCATGGGAAATGAGCAAGAATCTACACACGCACACAAAAAAAAAAAGGAAGCAATTCGTTTAGGGGGACTGGGGGAGGAGGGTTTGCCTGGGACCTCGAGTGCGTGGGCGAAGCGGCGGAGGCCGACGAGCTTCTTGACGATGGCCTGGATGACGAACTTCTTGACGGTATGGCCTTCTTGTTCCCATTGCTCCAGGACGGGGGATAGCGGGATGGATGGGCGCCCGACATTCATGATGCGGCGGTACAGGTCGTCCGGCAGAGGTTGCCGCAGGGTCGGGGACATGGAGGTGGAGGGGGAGGGAGAGGGAGAGGGGGAGGGAGAGGCGGTGGCAGCACCCTCGGCAGCCGTGGAGAAGCGGCGGAGGAGAAGCCGGTACATGGTGGCGCGGCGCTCCGGCGGCTTTGTGCGGGCCGCTAGAGTGCGAGGGTTTCGGGGGAAGGGGAAGAAGGGAAGCCGACGAGAATTGGGCCGAAATGGCCAAAAGCCCAAAGGCCCCACGGGCTACGGCAAAGCCAGCGCCAAGCCGCCAACGGCCACGCCTTTCGCCATGGCCTCTCTCTTCGTCGCGGCGCGCCGCCTGCTCAGCCTTGGCCGCCGCGGAGGACTCCTCCCCGTGCCCCCCTCTCGCGCCGTTGCCACCTCATCTCGCAGCAACAGCAAGAAGGAGCGACCGCCGCCGGCGCGGCCGCAGAGCCTGCAGTCCACGCTGTGGCCGCTGGGCCACCCGGGCACACTCCTTGTGCCGGAGATCGAACTGTGGGCGGCGCGGTCCAGAAACTGCCTCCGAGCCGTTGAGCTCCAACACATCGTCAAGGAGCTCTGCAAGCGCCGCCGCCACCACCAGGCCCTCGAGGTAGATACGGCGCTCCTCATGCCCTCTTTTCATTCTAGTAGGTTGCTTGCTGTGATTGCGCATGGAAGGTGTTCGATGAAATAATATGGGGGGATGGTTATGTTTTTCTTGTTGATGCTGTACATGTCCGTATCATCTGTGTCTTCGTATTTGCATTTGAGATGTATCTGTATGATGTAATGCAGAAATTTCTGAAATGCAATGGGCAACTTATCGGTACAATGCTGATCACGTGAAATATTTTTTGTTAATACCTTTTTCTTCTGTGAGCAACATGGATAGGATTGATACAAAGAGGGCAACTTGAGTTATCGTTAGGAATCGAGGAGTCTAGGAGATTTTGGCCTGCTCTTCAGTCATAGGTCTACTTATTTGCTGACCAATCTGTATGTGTCCGCAATGCTGGCCAACATATAGGATTCAGTACAAGTTTGGCCATCATTGCTTCATAGCACATGATTAGTGAATACATACCCTCTAGAAGCATATATGTTCTAGGACTTAGCGCCGCAGACGTTGTATGCACAGTTTTGTATGTATTCTTGGATCCCTTATCGATCATTATCTTTTTTCACTTTGCACAGGTCTCTGAGTGGATGAATCTCAAGGATCACGTCAAATTTCTGCCAAAGGATCATGCTATTCACCTGGATTTAATTGGTCAAGTCCATGGAGTTGGAGCAGCAGAGACCTACTTCAATAACCTGTTTGACAAAGATAAGACAGAGAAACCCTATGGTGCACTTCTCAACTGCTACACACGAGAACTCTTGGTTGACAAAGCGTTGGCCCATTTTCAGAATATGAAAGAGCTGGGTTTTGTGTTCTCCACGCTCCCCTACAATAACCTCATGGGCCTCTATACCAACATAGGGCAGCATGAGAGGGTACCTTCGGTGATGGCACAAATGAAGAGCGATGGGATTGTTCCTGATAATTTTAGATTACAGAATATGCATAAATTCTTATGGCACAAGAGCTGACTTTTTTGGGTTGGAGAACACCCTGGAGGCGATGGAATGTGAGCCTCAAATTGTTGTTGACTGGAATACCTATGCTGTTGTGGCAAGCAACTACATTAAGGGTGACCTAAGGGAGAAGGCATACTCTGCCTTAAGGAAAGCAGAGGCAAAAATGGATAAAAAGGATGCGGGTGCCTATGGCCACTTGATTTCCTTGTATGGCTACCTTGGGGACAAATCAGAAGTCAAGAGGCTATGGGCGCTGCAAATGTTGAACTGTAAGCGGTATATAAACAAGGACTACACCAATATGCTTGCCGTGCTTGTGAAGCTTGATGAGATCACAGAAGCTGAAGACTTGCTGAAAGAGTGGGAGTCTAGCAAAAATGCATTTGACTTCCAAGTTCCAAATGCCCTGCTCACAGGGTACCGCCAAAAGGGCTTGCCGGACAAGGCTGAGACGCTGCTCGATGGCTTCTTGAAAAAGGGAAAGATGCCTACTTCAACCAGCTGGGGGATTGTGGCGATTGGCTATGCGGAGAAAGGTGATGTCGCGAAAGCTTATGAGCTGACCAAAAATGCCCTCTCTATGTACGTCCCCAATACCGGCTGGATCCCTAGGCCTTCAATGATTGAGATGATACTTAAGTATCTTGGAGATGAATGGGAGGTCAAGGATATCGAAGCTGTTGGCCCACAGGATCACCGGCTCAGGCGAGTGAACCACTCGTCGGTCTTGCTGAGCACCCGCTAGTGTTGCCGAGCACTCACTAGCCGTGCCGACCACAAACAAGCATTGTCCGTCCCCACACACTATGGCTGGAGCTAGAAGAAGGGAGAACAGAGCAAGTACACATAATACAAGATACCAGCGTGGCTGAAGCCCTGTTTGTGAGATGGCAAATCTGAACTCTCTTTACTGAGTTGACATGGTATCCTATTTATACAACTCTATCTTTCTAGTCCTTGTACAGCTGCCATGCTGCTACAGGAACTAGATAACATACAAGGCTGACTCTGCGCCGGCCACTGCATGTGCCTACAGTGTTGTAGGTGAGCCGTGCGGCGCCTGCACCTGCAGCAGCCACAGTATCATAGCAGGGGGCCTTTTCGGCGCCGTCTTCCCTTGCTGTGTTCACACAAGGTAACAGTGGATTATCTAACAATCTTCCCCTAATCCTACTGCTAACCCTTGTACCCCCTCTATGCCGATCATCTCCTTCAGCTCCGTGAGTCGAAGACGTCCGAGCAGCTTGGTGAGGACGTCCGCGAGTTGCCGACCAGTTTCGACGAACTTGATGACGATTTGCCCTCCATCGACATAGTCCCTAAGAAAGTGAAACTTCACGTCGATGTGCTTGCTCCGGTCGTGCAGAACCGGATTCTTCACGAGGGCGGTGGCGGGCTGGTTGTCCACCATCAGTGCTGGTGGGTGAGTTTCCACGCCGGTCAGCTCGCCCAGCAGCCAGCGTAGCCACACAACTTGGCACGCCACTGTGGCCGTCGCTACGTACTCTGTCTCGCACGTAGATAGCGCCACCACCTTTTGTTTTAGCGACAGCCATGAAATTAGGGCCGACCCGAGGAAGACAGGCACACCAGAGGTGCTCCGTCGTCCATCAATGTCCCCCGCCATGTCTGCATTGCTGAACACAGTGAGCTGCAGCCTACTCTCGCTGGTCTTTGGGAAGATGATCACATGATCTACCGTCCCCTTGATGTAGCGTAGTAGCCGCTTCACCGTAGCCTAGTGATCCTCTCTGAGATCCTCCATGAAGCGACTGACGTAGCCCACGGCGAACGAAATGTCCGGCCTCGTGTGGACTAGGTAGCGCAGACCGCCGACGATGCATCGGTAGAGTGTCGCATCCACCTTCGTCGCGGTACTGGCCTTCGTAAGCTTCAGCCGCTCCTCCATCGGAGTCACGCATGGCTTCCACTCAGCCATACCGCTTCGTTCCAACAGCTTCGAGGCGTACGCGCTCTACCCGAGCGTAAGTGCCTCCCTCCCCTGTCTCACCTCGATGCTAAGGTAGTAGGTGAGCGCCCTGAGATCGCTTATTCGGAAACGAGCCGCCATCTCACGCTTGAAGCTGCTTATGTCCTCCGCACGCGCGCCGGCGACGATCAAGTCGTCCACATACACGCTGACGATGAGCTCCTCCTTCCCCCGTCGCCGCGTGTAGAGCGCGTGCTCAGTTGCGCACCATTGAAACCCAAGCTCGCCCAGCGTGGCGTCAAGCTTGGCGTTCCATGCTCGAGGGGCCTGCCGCAGCCCGTAGAGCGCCTTACGCAGTTGGAGCATCCTGTGCTCCTCTCCCTTGACAGTGAACCCTGGAGGTTGCCTAACGAAGACTGTTTCTGCCAGTTCGCAGTTGAGGAAGGCCGATTTAACGTCCAAGTGATGGACGCGCCAGTCCTTTGCTACTGTCAAGGCTAGTAGCAAACGAACCGACTCCATGCGCGCTACTGGTGCAAAGACCTCCTCGAAGTCGATGCCCTCGCGCTGTACAAAACCTCGGGCGACGAGGCGCGCCTTGTGCTTGACAACAGCGCCGTGCTCGTCCCGCTTGACCTTGTACACCCACTTCAGGCTGATCGGACGGCATCCTGGAGGTGGATCGACGAGCTGCCACGTCTCATTTTCCTCGATCGCCTTCATCTCCTCCAGCATCGTCTGTCGCCAGTTTCCATCGCCCTCGGCTAGTGGGAACGTGGAAGGTTCCTCTACACTGATGAGTAGCAGCTCTACGTCGTTGAGCAGCCTGCCCGCCAGACCCGTGGGACCTGTGCCGCCGACGATGTCGTCCAGCCTGTGGAACCGCACCTCCTCACCTTCGTGGAAGGCATCCACGAACTCAGTGATATCACCGGGAGGTCAGGCGAACTCGATCGGCGTCGATGGAGTTCCCTGTTCCGCTAGAGTGCTTGGCATAGCACCTTGAGTGCTCGGCACTACTTCTGGATAGCTCGTCATAACTCCTACAGTGTTTGGCCACACTGTAGGAGTGTCCTGCCTTAGTTTTAGAGTGGTGGACACCACTGTAAGACATCTTGGCTCCGCCATGGGAGTGCTTGGCACCCGACCTAGAGTGGTCGCGACCACTGCAGAACCTCCTAGCACCACTCCTGGCGTGCTCGGCATCCCTCCAGGAGTGCACGACACTCCTCTCGGAGTGCTCGGCATCCCTCTTGAAGTGCTCGACACTGCCCTAGGAGTGCTCGACTCTACTGCCAGAGTGCTTGGCACTCCTCCCGGAGTGCTCGGCACCTGTTCCCCAGCGTCTCCACCATCATGGATGACCAAGTGTTCAACGACGAAGGTGCTGGTGAAGCTGCCAGCTTCCCCCGTGCTCGGACTGCTCTAGTCCCAAGCCGTCTCCTCTTCGAACACGACGTCGCGCGAGACAAGGACCTTGTCTCTGTGTGGGTCGTAGAGCTGGTACGCCTTGGTACCCTCCGCGTAGCCTAGGAGGACCCTGGGTGTGCTCCTGTCCTCCAGCTTGATGAGGTTCGGCTTTGTCTTCCTGACGTGGCCGATGCAGCTAAATGTCCGAAGGAAGGACACGCTCGGCTTGCGCCTATACCAAGCTTCGAACGGCGTCTTGCCCGTCAGGGCCTTGGTCGGAGCGCGGTTGAGGATGAACACCGCCGTGGTCACCGCCTCCCCCAGAACCTTGCCGGCATGCCTTTGGCCTTCATCATGGATCGGGCCATGCCGACCACTGTCTGGTTCCGTCGCTCCACCACGCCATTCTGTTGTGGCAAGTATGGCACGGTGTGGTGTTGCCCCACACCCTGATCCGCGCAATATGCGGCAAATTCGACCGAAGTGAATTCACCGCCGCGATCAGTCCTCAGCACACGGAGCTTCTTGTCGCTCTCGGCCTCCGCGCGCGTCTTGAACTTCTTGATCGCCGCCGCCGCTTCATCCTTGCTCGTCAAGAGTTACAGCCACATGTAGCGACTGCAATCGTCCACGAGTAGGAGGAAGTACTGTCGACCACCGCATGTAGCAGGCGTGATCGGCCCGCAGAGGTCGCCGTGGACGAGTTCAAGAGCTTCCTTTGCGTGATACTTGGCCGCCTTTGGGAAAGGTAGCCTCCTCTGCTTCCCGGCTAGGCAGCTGTCACACAGCTTGCCTCCGTGCTTGATATGGGGTAGCCCTCGGACCATCTTCTCCAGCCGACCAAGCGAGTCGAAGCTAAGATGTTCGAACCGGGCATGCCACATCCACGGTTCCTCGGAGTGCCTTGCCGCCAGGCACACCGGCTACTCTACCTTCAGGTCAAGCAGGTACAACCGGTTCAGGGACCTCTTCACCTTGGCAAGAAGTCGTTGCTCCCAATCCCTGATCCTAAGGACTCCGTCCTTGATCAGTACCTCGCTACCGCGCTCATCCAGCTAACCAATGCTGATGATGCTGGAACGCAGCTGCGGGATGTAATATACATCCGTTAGCGCGCGGTGCTCCCTGTTCTGGCATCTGAAGATAATGGTGCCACGTCCTTGGATAGCCACCCTTGAGCCGTCACCAAACTTCACTGTACCGGTAACATCACCGTCGAACTCGGAGAAGGATGCCTTGGAGCCCATCATGTGGTTACTGGCACCAGAGTCCAGATATCACCGCTGCTCATGGTCGGCGCCCACACGTCCGAGGTGAACTTGGGCGCGTGGTTCGTCGAGGTTGATAGTCTTTAGGGTCTTCCCAGGTTCTTCCACCATCGTCGCCTCTTCCCTCTCCTCGTCCTCGACATCGTGCAGTGCACAGAACGTCGCCATCAGGATAGTGGCCTCATCCTCATCATCGGCTTGCGCCAAGTGAGTCTGAGTCTTCTTCTCCTACTTGCGGTTTGGGCACTCCCGTGTCCAATGGCCCATCTTCCCACAACGTCGGCAGGCGTTGGGGTCGACCTACTTCTTCTCCGAAGAAGCCTTGCCGCGGCGCTTGCCTTCGCCACCGCGGCTGGAGGAGGCTGCCTTCCTAGAGTTCCTCCGAGCAGCACACTCCTCTTCCGTCAGCAGGAGTTTCCCGCTGTCCTTCATTGTTGTCGCCTGCTCCAGGCGCTCGTCCACTGTCCGCAGACGGCCTGTCACATCCTCAATGGTGAGGGTGGACAAGTCCAGCACCGTCTCTATGGAGAGAGCGATCTGGATGCACTTTGTCGGCATGGAGTGGAGGTACTTGGAGACTGCCTCCTCTTCGTCGATGGTGACGCCGTGGCTCTTCAGCTTGCTGATGAGCGTCTGCAGGCAGAGGGTAAAGTCCTCCACCATTTTACCATCTTTGAACTTGAGGTTGGCGTACTCCTGCTTCAGAAGCTGGGCCGTTGCCTTCTTTGCGTAGTTGGAACCGACGCGCATCGCCGCAATAACCTCCCACGCCTCCTTAGCCGAGCTCTTCGCCCCTAACGGCTCCCTGTACTCCGTCGGTACAGCAGCGAGGATAGCCTCCAGCGCTGACATGTCATCTTCTTCATTGTCGGTGCCCTTGTCAACCGCATTCCAGAGCCATCGGGCTCTGAGCTAGACCTTCATGGTCATCGACCACTCTCCATAGTTGGTGCGAGTCAGCGTCGGCCAACTGGTGCCGCTGACCTCCCGCACCGTACGAACAACGACCTCCGGTCGTGGCTGGGCAGCCATAGTAGTGGCACTGCTGTCGCCCATCTCCGAACCATCCGTCATCACCAGCGGTTAGTCTGGCGACGGCGCTTGTATAGCTCTGATACCACTTGTTGGCCCATAGGATCACCGGCTTAGGCGAGTGAACCACTCGCCGGTCTTACCGAGCACCCGCTAGTGTTGCCGAGCACCCACTAGCCGTGCCGACCACGAACAAGCGTTGTCCGTCCCCACACACTATGGCTGGAGCTAGAAGAAGGGAGAACAGAGCAAGTACGCACAATACAAGACACCAGCGTTGGCCGAAGCCCTGTCTGTGAGATGGCAAATCTGAACTCTTTTTACCGAGTTGCTGTGGTATCCTATTTATACAACTCTATCTTTCTAGTCTTTGTACAGCTGGCATGCTGCAACAGGAACTAGATAACATAAAGGGCTGACTCTGCGCCGGCCACTGCATGTGCCTACAGTGCTGCAGGTGAGCCATGCGGCATCTGCACCTGCAGCGGCTACAGTATCACAGCAGGGGGCCTTTTCGGCGCCGTCTTCCCTTGCTGTGTTCAGTGGATTATCTAACAGAAGCTTTCATTAGTCTGCTGAAAGTTGTTGTGCCATTGAACTCTGATATGACCGAGGCTTTGTCGAGGGCTCGTTCGAGAGAACAGAAAGCTGAAGAGGCAACGGAAGCTCCTCACGAGGATAATATTGCCTGAGCTGATTGTTAATGAAACGGTGTTTCTGGACTGCTGTCTGATCCTATATACTAGTAGTAGATTAATTAGTAGTTAGCTACAACCCTTCCTTTGATAGTTCGTTGTTTTTATTAATTATTATTTTAGCAAGTTGGAACTTAGCCGCCGCTATTTAAGTTAGCGGGCCGCTATAGCACTCCGCAATTCTTCGTAGCAGCCGTAATAGCATGGTATGGTATGCAATAAATAAATAATTCTAGTTCACTTAAGATGCACAGATGGTTTAATTAAGTGACCATGAGAATAACAAGCTACTTTTTTAACAATGATAACGAATGGTCTTCAAAATATTTATGGCTATCATAATCTATTTTTTTATAAACTCTGATATACAATGACTTATATAAGTTGTGGAACACTATGCTTTTTCTTAATTTAAGTATGTGAGACATCAGTTCTTTGAGTTGTGTATAGTTAAATGTATATTTATACCGATTATTCGGATATATACACTTAAATTTAAATGTAATTATCATATGTCGCTATTGGAACTTAGCGTCCGCAATAGCGCCCGCCATCCGCGATCTGCTACCTCGACACCAATCCGCCGCTATACGCTATTTAGTACCTTGATTTTGGACGATAGCGAATGTTCGAATTAAGAAGACACCTAGATTGGTGCTTTATTTAAGTCCTGAAATCAATTGTTTCAAGCTACAAATTAAGTTCCACATGGATCGATGAGCACATCTATACCTAATATTAAATAGGCAAAATTTCTCCCCTCCTATTTTTTCGTCCACCTCCCTCTAGCTACCAAGACAATGAAGAGTTTCTTCCGCCCGGACTTATATATATAACCTGTGCACATACGAGTTAGAACAGTTCGCGTCTAGCGCGATACAGAGTCTGACGTATTATTGGACCATGTATGTGATCCGGACTCATGAACCATGCTCATAAAAGTTGGAACAACTCGCGTTTAGCGATGATATAGAGTCCGATTCTAATATGTATTGGGTTCCGTTGCAACGTATGGGCACGTTTGCTAGTGAAAAATAATTTATGTTGGTATATACGAAAAACAATTTGATTTGGAGAAGCAGATTTTATCAAACAATAATAGGGTAGTAATAATAAAGCTAGCCAGGCTAGGACCATCAGCTACACTTACACAAACACAAAAGAATGAAAGAAAGAAAGAAACAAGAATTGCATGCGATTGCATTGGGCAAGCTGCAGAGTTATTCGTGCGTGTGCATGCATGGTTGGTCGACGTCGATAGATGAGATGAATGTAAGTACTCCTAGAAGTGAAGCATGCATGCATGTAATGTAGTATTATTAGGCGGTGCCACAGTAGAAGGCTTTGGGGGCGGTCTTGCCGCAGTGGTTGAGGAGGAGGGTGAGGTCGATGGGGAGGTTGAGGTGGATGCCCAGGACGTTAGCCTTGATAGCGGTGCAGAGGCAGACGGCGGCCTCCAGATCGACGAGGCCGTCCAGCAGCGGGCAGCAAGGCTCCGTGGGCGGCAGCCCCACCTTGGCCTTGATGAGGCCCAGCACGTTGGCGCACACGCCCAGCTTCAGCGCGTCCCGGGGGCACCCCACCCCGCCGCCGCCGCTGCTTGGGGCCGGAGGGCATGGCGGTGGAGGCGGCGGCGGGCAGTTGGTGTAGTGCGCCGACGCTAAGAGCGCAAAGCAGTTGACTACGGCGAGCACCACCACCAGAGCCGCCGCCGCCGCCGCTCCTCTCGACGCCGACGCCGCCATTATATATCTTATATGCTCAGCTGGTGCACACTTATTTTGGGCCGGCATACATATTTTCGAGAGAGGTACATCGATCGCTCTATATACAGTACATCAGGGGGCCGGGGCTAGGGTAGCTAGGTAGTGGCTGGCTGGCTGCAGGGGAAGCAAGCATTTCAACGAACCAGGAAGGAACACGAGGGCCTCACCACACCACGTGAAATGCTACGATGCATGGATGAGAGGAGCTCTCGATCAGTTCCACGAGAGCTAGGAATCGATCGAGCTGGCACTGCACTGCATGTCTGCATGCATTATACATTTTAATTTCATTCCATGCCCACACATCGATTCACGGGAAGCAAAGAATCTAGCATATTTTGTGGTGTTTTGGAGTTTTGCATGCCCGTGACCGTGCGTGATGACCAAGTTGCATGCATGCACATGCTATGCATATGCATATGCATGGATATTTATTTGGATCGTTGTACTACTTGCTGGTGACCGTGCTTAAATTTTGCATTTTGATCCTTTTTAAAAACTTTTTTTACAAATAGACCTCTGATCAAACATTTTCCAAAAATAAGACTCAAAGCCACTACTGCATAAACGCTTTTTAGGGGCGGCTTGTAACCTTTTGTAGGGACGGTTTGGCCAGCCGCCCCTACCCAACCGTCTCTACAAATCATGCATTTGTATGGGCGGTTCCGCCCTTACAAATCGATTTGTAGAGGCGACTGTAGTACCAGCCGCCTCTATAATACCTGTTTGTAGGGGCGGTTCAATCTAGAACCGTCCCTACAGTACGTTTTTCCGTCAAAAAAATTCAAATTTATAATTCAAATTCGACCAAAACACTGTTTGTTTCCGCGTATTCCATCCCCGCGACCAACGTTCCAAACCGCGTTCGTGTTGCCGAACGCCCCGCAACCAGCGTTCTGAACCGCGTTCGCGTTGCCGAACGCCCCACGACCAGCGTTCCGAACCCCTTAGACTACAAGCACAAGAGTATTATATAAACTACAATTACAAGTCCAATTCACAAGAATATATACAATCCGTCATTAAATATACAAATTCCATAAACATTGTTATCAACGTACTAGAGCTAGCCTTTCAGTCTCACGAAGGTTTTGGTACTAAGGATTTCTACCTAAGTCAGACTCGGTCATGGTAGGCGCCTTTGACGTGTACAATCTGGTCCAATATGAAGTTGCAAAGGTCCCCGACGAGCTCTAAGAGTTGGTCATCCTTGTATGGGTCTCTTTTCAATCATTTCTCTTCTTTCCACTACAAGAGAACACGTTTCGATTTAGTATTTCATATCATGTACGAAGTTTTTATACTACGGGTGAAGAGGTTCAAACTTACCCTTAAGCGGTGTCTCCTGTAGGCACCGGTGTTACTCATCATAGAATATATATAGTATCCACAATGTACACTCCCAGGCTTCTGCTTGGGGCACTGTGTTTTACATATGAAAATGTTAAGTAATGCTTTTGATAGCCATGTAATGAAGTACTGAAGAAGTAAGTTACACTTACCGCACATAATGTTTTTATAGCCAGCTTTTCCTTCCTTACTGGATAATGCCTTCCTTGATGATTAGTGACATAGAACCTAAATACCCTGTTCGAATTATTTTAGCAAATACAACTTATTAGTATCCAAAAGTGAACATTACAAGTATGTATACAAACATATAAGCTAATGAGGATTGTCGATATGTATACGTCTTGAGAATCGATATGAAGTCTTTGTATGTCACCGGGTCCCTATCTATTGAATCAAAGACCCATGCCATGCTCCTCGCGACATCGACGGCTATACAAATCCAGTGGTTGCTGCATGGATTTAATCATAGAACTAGATAAGCTCTTTTGCATCGAATAAAATATATGGAACAAAGCTTTAAGTATAGAGTTGAACTTACTCAAAGTTGTATGGTAGCCATATAGTAGAGTGTTGTTGGAGAGTTTTGAAAGCCAGGGCAATGTATGCCACAACTTTAAGGGACTCTTCCCTTAGTTTCGCCGTACGGATGTGCTCTTTCTCCCGAAGAGTCTTTGCAGCAGCTAACTCATTGGCATCTCGACCTTTGATCCCACCTCGAAATTTGGCTTTAGTCCCTGTATTTTTCGCGCCCGGGACTAGAGAGACCTTTAGTCCTGGTTGTTAGCTCTAACCGGGACTAAAGGTCCCTGCCCAACGGCTATTGTGGCAGGCTTTTGCTGTAGGTGACCTTTAGTCCTAGTTGGAGCTACCAACCGGGACTAAAGGTTAACTTTTACTCCCGGTTGATCCCTCCAACCGGGAGTAAAAGTCTACTCCCGGCTGGAGGCTCCGTCCGGGACTAGAAAGGGACCTTTAGTCCCGGTTGCTGTCTCCAACCGGGACTATAGTTCCCCTCCTATATATAGCCCTTCTTCCTCCCCGAGTCCAAGCCACTTCGAGCTTAGTGTTCTTGCTTCATCGCCGGCCTCTCTTCTTCCTCATCACCGGTAATCACAAGAATTTCTTTGATTCCTCCATCGATTCTTTGGTTCTAAAGGTTACCAACTTTATACTCTCATATTTCATCAGTAGCATATCTTATTTTGTGGACTAGATATATGTGGTTTTTTATAGTGAAATTTTAATTTTTTATTTGTAAGTCATTTAAGCTCAAAATCACTTTAAAGTTTGCATATTTGGATGAAGGAAGGTTAAAGTAGTTATTCAAAACTAGTATTCAGCTTTCATTTCTAGCATGCATAGCACACTTCATGGTTTAGAGATATAGAGAATTTTAGAGTTTTTTTTTTAATTTTATCTATTTATAAAATGAGAAAATTATATTATATTAAAAATGAGTATAGAGAGTAGATGGCAACTGCTTCCGGATCCTCGGCCTCTCATCGGGTTCCAAAGCGACTGAGGCCGGACCTCCCTCTCATTGCATGCGGCAAGTGTGAGGAGAAGATTGTGATGGAGTACCGGGTGAGGAAGAAGTGTCCCAACAAGGGTCGTATCTTCTACAAGTGTCCGGATCGCAATGTGAGTTATTTTGTCACATTTGATGATTATGGTTAATTTATACTTATTTCATGTTGATTGTGATTAAAGTTCTAATTTTTTATTTTAATTTCAGTGGGATAGCACTGGATGTTCAGGCTGTTACTGGGAGGAAGAGTATGTTGAACACGTGCAAAACTCTCTTGCACAGGTGTCTACGACGGCTGATGAGGCAGTGATCCTACGGAAGAAGCCCATAGATGTTGAACAAACGCATGATCTATCTATTTTAGTTGGGATTGGTCGCGAAATCCTTATGCTGCTGAAGTGCATTTTAGCTTTAGTTTTTTTACTGATAGTTGGGATTGTCTATATTGTAGCGAGACTTTCATAAATGAATACCTTGTGTGGTGGCATGCATGTCGTACAATTAACTAATTATGTTCTAGGTTTTAATATGGTATGTATGTCATGTAATGTAGATGAGCCGACATTGGATGTACAATGCTGATCGCCGCTCCCAAGAGTTTATTGAGGGCGTGCATTTTTCTTACGTGTGGCCGAGGCAAACAAACGCGATGATTTCATGTGCTGCCCATGTGCCATATGTAAGAATTTGAAGGAATATGCTAGCTCAAGGAGTCTTCATTCACACTTGTTGAAGTCGGGTTTCATGCCAAACTATATTTGTTGGACGAAGCACGGAGAAACCGGGGTTGTAATGGAAGAAGGTGAAGAAGAACAATGGGACGATGATGACATTATTGCTGAATATGGTGCCTTCAATGATACTGCAATGGGGAAAGCTGAAGAAGAGGTAGTGGCAGAAGATGAGCCTGCTAATGATCTTGGTTATGCCATTCGTGACGCACAAAGAGAATGCGAAAGTGAAAAGGAGAAGATCAAGTTCGAGCGCATGCTAGAGGATCACAAGAAATTACTATACCCAACTTGTGATGCGGGACAGAAAAAGTTGGGTACCACACTGGAATTGCTGCAATGGAAGGCAAAGAATGGTGTATCTGACAAGGGATTTGGGGAGTTACTGAAAATCCAAAAGAAGATGCTTTCGAAGGATAACAAATTGCCCATCACTACGTACGAAGCAAAACAGGTAGTCTGCCCTTCGGGATTAGAAATCTAGAAGATACATGCATGTCCTAATGACTGCATCCTCTACCGTGGCGAGGAGTATGAGAAGTTAGATGCATGCCCAGTATGTCATGCATCGCGGTATAAGATCAGGCGAGATGACCCTGGTGATGTTGAGGGCAAACGTCCCATGAAGAAAATCCCTACCAAGATTATGTGGTATGCTCCTATAATACCATGCTTGAAACATCTGTTCAGAAACAAAGACCATGCAAAGTTATTATGATGACACAAAGAAGACCGTAAGGTAGACAATATGTTGAGACACCCTGCTGATGGGTCCCAGTGGAGAGCAATCGATAGAGAATTCCCAGAGTTTGCAAATGACGTAAGAAACTTATGGTTTGCTTTAAGTACGGATGGTATGAATCCTTTCGGGGAGCAGAGCAGTAGTCATAGCACTTGGCCTATTACTCTATGTATCTACAACCTTCCTCCCTGGTTATGCATAAAGCGTAAGTTTATTATGATGCTAGTGCTCATCCAAGGCCCAAGGTAACTTGGCAACGACATCGATGTGTACCTGAGGCCACTAGTTGAAGAACTTCTACTTTTGTGGAATAGACCAGGTGTACGTGTGTGGGATGAGCACAAACAGGAGCACTTTGACCTACGAGCATTGTTGTTCATAACAATCAATGATTGGCCTGCTCTAAGTAATCTTTCAGGACAATCAAACAAGGGATATAATGTATGCACGCACTATTTCGATGACATAAAGCTATATTCTTGAAAACATGTCGAAAGGTCATGTACTTTGGCCATCGTCGATTTCTTCCTACGAATCACCCCCTAAGAAAGAAAGGCAAGCATTTTAAAGGTAAGGCAGACCACCAGACCAAGCCGGGCAACCGAACTGGTGAGGATGTACTCAATATGATCAAGGATGTGAAAGTAGTATTTGGAAAGGCACATGGCAGCGAACCTGTTCCGAACGGCGCCGACGGTCATGCACCCATGTGGAAGAAGAAGTCTATATTTTGGGAGCTACCCTATTGGCAAGTCCTAGAGGTCCATAGCGCGATCGACGTGATGCACCTGACGAAGAATCTTTGTGTGAACCTGCTAGGCTTCATGGGTGTGTATGGGAAGCCTAAGGACACACTTGAAGCACGACAGGACCTGTGGTGTTTGAAAGAACAAGACAACCTGTATCCAGAGAAGACAGATGATGGACGCCATTACTTAAGTCCTGCCAGCTACACTCTTAGCAAAGAAGAGAAGGAAAGCATGTTTGAATGCCTAGCAAGCATCAAGGTACCATCTGGATTCTCCTCGAATATAAAGGGTATAATAAATGTGCCAGAGAAGAAATTCCTAAACTTAAAGTTCCATGACTGCCATGTGCTCATGACGCAATTGCTTCCAGTTGCATTAAGAGGAATTCTACCTCTAAATGTACGTCTAGCCACCGTGAAGCTATGTGTATTCCTGAATGCAATTTCTCATAAGGCAATCGATCCAATGGATCTAGCTAAACTACAGAATGATGTGGTTCAATGTCTTGTCAGCTTTGAGTTGGTGTTCCCTCATTCCTTCTTTAATATAATGACACACCTCCTAGTTCACCTGGTCAAGGAGATTAGCATTCTCGGTCCTGTGTTCCTGCACAACATGTTCCCCTTTGAGAGGTTCATGGAAGTCCTAAAGAAATATATTCACAACCGTGCTCGGCCAGAAGGAAGCATCACCAAGGGCTATGGAACAGAGGAGGTCATTGAGTTTTGTGTTGACTTTATTCCCGACCTTGACCCGATTGGTGTTCCTGAATCGTGACACGAGGGGAGACTAAGTGGAAAGGTGACACTAGGGAAGAAAACATATATTGGTACGCAGGACAATTATTTTAATAAAGCACACTACACAGTTGTGCAAAACTCCACCTTGGTGGATCCGTATATCGAGACACATAAAGAGTTGCTCCGATCCGAGTTTTCAGGGAAGTCTGAAGCTTGGATTACGCGTCAGCACTTGGAAACTTTCAGCGACTGGTTGCGAAAAGAATGTCAGGGTGATGAGAGTATTGATAAGCATCTGTATTTGTTGGCTAGGCAGCCATCGTGGCATATCCTCATATACAAAGGGTACGAGATAAATGGGAATATATTTTACACAATAGCCTAAGATAAAAGGAGCACCAACCAAAACAGTGGTATCCGCATAGATGCCACCGACCCTAATGGAAATAAGCAAACATATTATGGCCGCATAGAGGAGATATGTGAACTAAATTATGCACCTACTTTTAAGGTACCTTTGTTCAAGTGCCAATGGGAACTAAACTATGTACATAAAATAACGTACAATATATGTATATGCATGTAATATATACGTTAGTTTTATACTTTAGTTTGTACAAAATGTTCGAACATTATAAACGTGTAGAATACGTATATTATTAGCAGTAGAATGCGTATTCGAAAACCTATTCGAAAACCAAAACGATTCATCAATTGAAAATAGAAACAAAAAAAAACCATTAGTCCCAATTGGTAATACCAACCGGGACTAAAGGGCCGACTCACGTGGCCAGGCCGGAAGACCTCTTTAGCCCCGGTTGGTATTACCAACCGGGGGCGCGAAACCGGGACTAAAGGAGGGGCCCTTTAGTCTCGGATTCGTAGTCCCGGTTCTAAAACCGGGACTGAAGGGGGTTGAGAACCGGCAGTACAGCCCGTTTCTGTACTAGTGTCTCAACGCCGACGCGGGCCCGTTTCTGTACTAGTGTCTCGACGCCGACGCCGCCTTTATATATCTTGTATGCTCAGCTGGTGCACACTTATTTTGGGCCGGCATACATATTTTCGAGAGAGGTACATCGATCGCTCTATATACAGTACATCAGGGGGCCGGGGCTAGGGTAGCTAGGTAGTGGCTGGCTGGCTGCAGGGGAAGCAAGCATTTCAACGAACCAGGAAGGAACACGAGGGCCTCACCACACCACGTGAAATGCTACGATGCATGGATGAGAGGAGCTCTCGATCAGTTCCACGAGAGCTAGGAATCGATCGAGCTGGCACTGCACTGCATGTCTGCATGCATTATACATTTTAATTTCATTTCATGCCCACACATCGATTCACGGGAAGCAAAGAATCTAGCATATTTTGTGGTGTTTTGGAGTTTTGCATGCCCGTGACCGTGCGTGATGACCAAGTTGCATGCATGCACATGCTATGCATATGCATATGCATGGATATTTATTTGGATCGTTGTACTACTTGCTGTCGGCGTCCAGGAATGAACGAGCAAGCGGGCTAGCTGGTGACCGTGCTTAAATTTTGCATTTTGATCCTTTTTAAAAACTTTTTTTACAAATAGACCTCTGATCAAACATTTTTCAAAAATAGACTCAAAGCCACTACTGCATAAACGCTTTTTAGGGGCGGCTCGTAACCCTTTGTAGGGGTACCAACCGTCTTTACAAATTATGCATTTATAGGGGCGGTTTCTCCCCTACAAATCGATTTGTAGGGACGGCTCATGTTACCAGTCGCCCCTACAAATCGATTTGTAGGGGCGACTATAGTACCAGCCGCATCTATAATACCTGTTTGTAGGAGCGGTTCAATCTAAAACCGCCCCCACATTACGTTTTTCGGTCAAAAAAATTCAAATTTACAATTCAAATTCGACCAGAACACTGTTTGTTTCCGCGTATTCCATCCCTGCGACCAACGTTCCGAACCGCGTTCACGTTGCCGAACTCCCCGCGACCAGCGTTACGAACCCCTTAGACTACAAGCACAAGAGTATTATATAAACTACAATTACAAGTCCAATTCACAAGAATATATACAATCCGTCATTAAATATACAAATTCCATAAACATTGTTATCAACGTACTAGAGCTAGCCTTTCAGTCTCACGAAGGTTTTGGTACTAAGGATTTCTACCTAAGTCAGACTCGGTCATGGTAGGCGCCTTTGACGTGTACAATCTGGTCCAATATGAAGTTGCAAAGGTCCCCGACGAGCTCTAAGAGTTGGTCATCCTTGTATGGGTCTCTTTTCATTCATTTCTCTTCTTTCCACTACAAGAGAACAAGTTTCGGTTTAGTATTTTATATCATGTATGAAGTTTTTATACTACGGGTGAAGAGGTTCAAACTTACCCTTAAGAGGTGTCTCCTGTAGGCACCGGTGTTACTCATCATAGAATATATATAGTATCCATAATGTACACTCCTAGGCTTCTGCTTGGGGCACTGTGTTTTACATATGAAAATGTTAAGTAATGCTTTTATAGCCATGTAATGAAGTACTGAAGAAGTAAGTTATACTTACCGCACATAGTGTTTTTATAGCCAGCTTTTTCTTCCTTGCTGGAGCATGCCTTCCTTGATGATTAGTGACATAGAACCTAAATACCCTATTCGAATTATTTTAGCAAATACAACTTGTTAGTATCTAAAAGTGAACGTTATAAGTATGTATACAAACATATAAGCTAATGAGGATTGTTGATATGTATACGTCTTGAGAATCGATATGAAGTCTTTGTATGTCACTGGGTCCCTATCTATTGAATCAAAGACCCATGTCATGCTCCTCCCGACATCGACGGCTATACAAATCCAGTGGTTGCTGCATAGATTTAATCAAAGAACTAGATAACCTCTTTTGCATCGAAATAAAATATATCGAACAAAGCTTTAAGTATAGAGTTGAACTTACGCGAAGTTGTATGGTAGCCATATAGTAGAGTGTTGTTGAAGAGTTTTGAAAGCCAGGGCAATGTATGCCGCAACCTTAAGGGACTCTTCCCTTAGTTTCGCCGTACGGATGTGCTCTTTCTCCTGAAGAGTCTTTGTAGCAGCTAGCTCTTTGACATCCAGTTTCCACTGTTTAGGATAATTAAAATTTGTTTGGGCTATAACTTGAGGGTCTATATACCTGGCTTTCACACTTGGCATTTGTTTGACAATGTGCACTTGCATTCTACAAATCACGGCGTGGGTTAGTTATAACAAAATTCAAAGATTACATTCATATCATATCGGGAGGATAAGGACTTACAGGCACCACGTGTGAATTAGATTCATCTCCATTGCTCCTAGGTGAAAGCATGTCTGCATGTCATTGAAGTCAAAGATAATTTTCCCGACTAGGCTTCCAAATGTGCCAGTGGAGAAGCATGCTTGTATGAGATCTATGCTCGTTGGGAGAACACGCAAGTACCAATCATGAAACCTTCTCATTCCAAGTGATAGGCGCTAGATGTCCCGGTTTGGTAGGAAGGGCTTGCCTCTTTCATATGTTTTTGGGCAATCCTTTGACCATTTGAGGGCATCAGCATTTGGATACTGCTTTGCAATTAGGTGGAGTTTGCTAGTGACGGCCTCCTCAGAACCCCGTGATGGGACTTTTTTAAATTGTTTCTTAGTCTTGAACTAGTCATGGGAATACCACTTGGACACCGATGAAACATCTTTCATCAGAACATATACTGGCCTCATGGTGATTGGATGCTTCTTTCAAAGTTCCTATTCGGGCACATCCTCATCTTCTTATGCATCACCTTCTTTAGGAGGCACTCATTGTTCATGTATCAGCTGTGCTTGTTGAGAAGACTGTGGCATCTCATCATGCACTTACTCGGTACGAGCTGGAGAAGGTTGTGGCATCTCATCAGGCACATGCTCGCTAGGAGGCAGAGAAGAATGTGGCATCTCAGGAATATGGTGGTCACAAGACGGTGAAAATATCTCCCCGACCTCAACAACTCGCTCAAAATTTGAGAGAGGGGGAGGCGGCGAAGAAGCAGTCAATATAATGTCCCATTTGTGCCAGAGGATGAACTGCCCCATAACGTCTCCGAGTAACACCAACCCCTTAGGAGTTGTGTAGTATATCCTCCACTACATGAACTCGGGCTTCACGGTATGCATCTCGACCCTAGTGTAGTCCGGCGGTATCTTATTATTGTGGTGTAAGCCACCGGGAGGATGTGCCACACCCGTTGCCACCTCCATCACAGTGTTCTGCCGGCCACCGAGAAATACCAAGGTGCAACTAGTTGGTTCCCATATGCAATCGACGAGGGTTGTGGCTGCAGTGGAACCTTAGCTGCTAGGAACTTTCGGAGGGCTGCCAACTAATGCCAGTTCTCCTGGCGGTGTCTTTAATATCTGTGGCTTTGTAGACAGTCCTTGCTCCTCCAGCGTCTTCGCAACTAGAGCCTTTACTTGGAGCTCAAAATTAGTCTCCTAGTCTCTGCCATGTTTCTTGTACATGTGCCTATCCTCTTCGAATCTTTGCTTCCAGGTCATCCTTTTCCCTAGCCCCCTGGTACGGCCTGTGTGCTCCTTGTTTCCCAAGCCAAGGCTAAGCTCGTCCCTCTCTCTGGAAGGATTGAATGAGCCCTTCTCCTTGTCTTCAGCATATTTCAGTATCCTTGATACTGCCTCTTGGGTCTTCGGCTTATCAAACTTAAGATTACCGCCGGATGATTCTGTACTCCTCGCATATATCCAATTCCTTGAGCGTACCTTCAAATTTGTCACATCGATATTCCTAGCAGCTGCGGCCTCTTCGTCCATCTTCCTAAACTGCTCTTCCTTTGCATAGTAGCCACCAGGGCCTAGATGATGGTGGTGTTTGTTCCTCTTTGCCAGCTCGGTGTTACGGGCACTGAGCTCCAATGCCTCCGGTGAAGTCTTCTGAGCCACGAGCTCCTCCCATTGACTAGGAGTTATTTTGTCGAACTCATTGAAGGGAGTTAACCCCTTTTGGATATACTTCTTGTTGAGCTCCGACCTCCAACGGTGGAATGACTCTCCCATCATCCTGTAAGCATTTTTAACCAGTTCGTGCTTACCCTCCAAAAATCTAAAATTGAGCTTCAACTGCCTATCTCATAGTTCATTCTTTTTGTTCTTTGATACCTCTTTCTAGTTAGGCATTGCTGGGTTCAATTTATCTCTTACTAGGGCCCCGATCGCATTACGAAATCATCCTCTTAATTTCTTCGGCTCAAGGATCTCCCCTACTGGCCCGACCTCCGTTATCACATAGCATGCCTTATCTAGATATAGATTTGCTTTTCTATCCCCTCGTTTCCTCTTAGGCTTGGTAGTCATGGTTGTGTCTTGAGGTTGTGGATCAGAGGCCTCAATGTTTATCTCTATGGCTGTTGCCTCTCCTCTCCATTCCTCTACTCCGTCTTGTCCAGCGAGATGTCACGGATGTCGATGTCATCTTTTCTGAGTTTTAGGAGGGACCTGTATATACAATAGGTCAAAGTGTTAGCAGAGGTAACACAACCAAAGCTTTAGCAAAATTTACAAGCTAAGGCTTTTTCCCTACCTCCTTGTTCGGGTCAAAATCCTTGTCCATATCTTCCTCCGTTGGCCTCCTTCTGGCTTCACATGTGTAGGGGATATACCCCTGGGTACCACAAGATGGTACATGGGCTACACCATCCGAGGTGGCCTGGCCCGTAAGATCCAGGCGTGCACAGCAAGATTACAAGTTGTACTAGATATTGTAATAGTACCAAATATGATACTTTACTTGTAACCCTCCTCCTCCAGACTATATAAGGAGAGGCAGGGGTCCCCTTAGGGAGGACAACAGATCTCACCCCAGATCAATACAAATAACAGAGCATAGGACGTAGGGTTTTATGCCACACTGGTGGCCTGAACCTGTATAAATCTTGTGTCTTGTGCCTCTGTAACCATCCGGTTCGTGTCTTGCGCACCTGTCTACTGACAATCTACCACCATGGGTACCCCCTCGGTGGACTACCGACCATATTTCATCGACAGTGGCGCACCAGGTAGGGGGTGTGCGTACAGACTCCTAGGCGAATCAGATGGCGATCCTCTTCATCAACATCATCCGTGGTGACAATTCAAGATCTCAAAACGAGTTCGTTCGATCCCTACGTTCAGCCTCTACAAACTCCGACCAGCATGCAAAGATTAGATTATCCAACGATGCCGCAACGCGCAAGACGTAATTGGTCATGTGTCTATTTATTGGCCGATCCAATGCCAAACCAAGAAGACCGGACATACGTGCCATCTACCGACTTCGACTGCCATGCAAGACCTCTCTATATCGAATCCTCACGTCATCACAACGTGCAGTCAAGGAAGGCAATCGACAAAGGCAGACGTATCGAGTTATAACTCCATGCAAGAGGTGACGTCAACTAGTAAATGCTTTGTATTCATGCACGACGGACATGCAACCCAGCAAGGAAGGACGACGTACACCTTCAGCTTACATGGGCCGTTGAACCACGCATTCATCAAGATCAAGGGGACGACACGAGTTTCATCAGAACACCAGACCACCAGACCACGTCCCGAGCGGCTCCGCCGAGCTCCGACCACCAGGCCATGTCCCGAGCGGCTCCGCCGAGCTCTGACCACCAGACCACCAGACCATGTCCCGAGCGGCTCCGCCGAGCTCCGACCACCAGACCACATCTCAATGATGATCGCCACGAAGAATGGCGCTATGACAACCGCGACCACCGTCACAACAGGCCGAAAAGCTCGAGGACCGGACAACTCATCGCCACCGATCAGATTTCTATCCAAAGATAAGTACACTTCTAATATTTATATTTAATATAATTTTCATTACGACGTTTCTCCACAACGTCCTTGTCATGATTATTCTTCAAATAATGTTTGTCCATGTATACAATCTTAAATATAACATACAGCTATACTTAATGCAAATCCTCAACCAGTCATGTTGACGCTCGATGTCTCCAGAAAAGGCCCTATCTCCGGCTCCTCCCTACACGTGCACGAGCGTCTGCCCTCTGCGTTATGGGTGGTTAGCAATGGCTCCTTAGCGACGCTTTGTTCATCCTACACGTGCATGGGCTCCGTGCCCGGCGTTATGGTTAACGGGCTAGCTAGGGCTAGAGACTCAGCTGCATACTAACTGGTCGGGCAATTTATATTAAGTATAAACACAAACTTCACATTAACACTGATGTTTACAAAGCACCAACTGCTTTATCACATCATGCTCATGACTGCTGAGCGTTATTTCTTTATCGCTGATTTTTTCTCCATAAATTATTATTTTGTACATCATGTACTACCATTCTACATATTTGTATTGCAGGAATTTTGAGCTATGTTCGGGGACTTCGTCGCTCGCTTCTCGACCTACGCTCGGGGACTGCCTCGATCACTATCCGACCATGGCTCGGGGACTTCGTCGCTCGCTCCTCGACCTGTGCTCGGGGACTGCCTCGATCACTCTCCGACCATGGCTCGGGGACTTCGTCGCTCCCTCCTTGACCTGTGCTCGGGGACTGCCTCGACCACTCTCCGACCATGGCTCGGGGACTTTGCGTCTCGACTACATGTGACTGGCAACTCACATACAGTTGGGATATTTTTTCTCACCTAGACCTTGCTACAAGGCTCATACCTCGCCTTCTAGTAAGCTCGAGGACTACATCGGTACGATGCACCTGCCAGTGCATCTCGTATCGCCTGTACGACGATTGGGTTCTCAACTTAACTAGGAATTCTTTTTAGACCCTGGCACCACGTGCCTATGTCACCTACTACCAGGCTTGGGGACTAAGTGGGCACACTTTACCTTGCGGTGAATTTGTTTGTTTTTCGACCCCTACGCCTCTGATGATCAAGGACGCTACGCTTCAAGACGCACTTACATTTCTTTTTAGAAATACAAGTGGGCACACTTCCCAGGACGGAAATCTTTTTCTTTCTTCTTAAAAGCACCATACATTCTTCGGACAACCAACTTCTCCGGCGACAACGGTGGTCGGAGATGTCAAGAACTCAAGCCTCACTGTTCGGAGAAGGTTGAAACGGCGTGTCGCATCAGAATACATGGCACTCGAGGACTAGCTGTGGGGGATATACCCCCGGGTACCACAAGATGGTACATGGGCCGCACCATCCGAGGTGGCCCAGCCCGTAAGATCGAGGTGTGCACAGCAAGATTACAAGTTGTACTAGATATTGTAATAGTACCAAATAGGATACTTTACTTGTAACCCTCCTCCTCCAGACTATATAAGGAGAGGCAGGGGTCCCCTCAGGGAGGACAACAGATCTCACCCCAGATCAATACAAATAACAGAGCACATGACGTAGGGTTTTATTCCACACTGGCGGCCTGAACCTGTATAAATCTTGTGTCTTGTGCCTCTGTAACCATCCGGTTCGTGTCTTGAGCACATGTCTGCCGACAATCTACCATCATGGGCACCCCCTCGGTGGACTGCCGACCATATTTCATCGACAACATGGGAAAGGATCCTCGGGACTTACATATTCCTCTTCTAAGTCCTCCTCATCATCATCATCAACTTCTTCGCCTTCAACAACCTCTCCTCCTCTTCCTTCTGCTCCTCCTTCCTCCTCGTCACACTGCTCCTGAGTAAGCATCACTTCTAGATCCTTTTCTACCTTGTTATCGAACTGCTCCTGAGTAAACTGGTCCTCTAGTGCTTGCTCCTCATAGGTTGGCTACTCATCATGCTCGAGGCATTGGGGTGCACTGTCTGGTGTCTGCGACATTATTTTGCGCTTTGTTCTAATAGATGCAAGAAAGTGTACTTTAGGTACGCGAGAAGGTATAAGAAATCAAAAAGGTCTATAAACCAAAGTGGTCCTATAAAACAACAATATATAAAAAAGGAGTAGTAGTAGTAGTAGTAGAGGCCTCAGAAACATGTCAATCATTATCTGATCTTAAACTTGGAGCATCAAGGCATCATAACAGAGAAGAGAGGAGAAGATAATGTAGGGGCGGCTGCTAATGATGCCAAGTTCCTCACAAGTTCTTGATCATCAGCTCATATTCTATATAATATATGGACTTAGACAATTTCATCATCGACAAAACAAAGGAGAGGAGAGGAGAGGGGAGATTTGGCAAAAAAAAGCAACAGCTGCTTAACAAATATAGAGAGGAAAAGGTGTAAAAAAAGCAGCTGCTGCTTCCCAAACATAGAGGATAGGAGTTGACTGCTGCCACATGGTTGGAAGACCCCTGCAGATCAAAATCTGGTAACTTAGATGTGGTAAATAATGGATTAGAGTAGAGGAGGAGTAATAGTAGAGGAGTAGAGTAGAGAAGGAGTAGAGAAGTGTAGCAACCAGTAGTTAAGAGCAGCAGCCACTTAGATACAGTAGTAGTCATAGATAGAGTAGTAGAAGTGAGCCACGTAGTAGCAGCGACTTAGTAGTATAGGGAAGTGAGTAGAGTAGCAGCCAGCTAGTAGTAGTAGGAGTAGCTAGCAGTAGCAAGTAGAGTAGTAGTAGTTTAGTAGCAAGTAGAGTAGTAGTAGTTCAGTAGAGTAGAGTAGTAGCTATATATATATACACACACAACAAGCTTTCTCTGAATGTATTGGGTACATGAAATGATAATGCAATTGTGAAGACAGTAAACAGGTACATGAGAGTTAGAAGACCGCAAAAGGGGTGCAAAGATCTTAAGGTTAAAGGCACAGTGACAATGCATTTCCAAAAGGAACCAACAAGCATGATCAATGGCAATAAGCAGAAAGCAGGCAACCATTGTCACCAACATTGGCATATATGAAAGTAGAAAGCAAGAAAATGTATGCACAATGTAACTTGAATGAATGAGATAAGAGATACATTTTTAGATAAATGCTTCACAACTGTACCACTGATAATGATATATCTTTTATTGACATATAAATGGCAACTTCTTGCAACAGTAGTTCCATAAGACAGAAAGGGTACAAACAGAATGAAAGAATTGAGCTATACAAGGGGAAGAGATAAGTATTTATATGTCCTCTTATCAGTCATACATATGGGTAAGTTCATATTAGGCATGCTAAGTTAAAAGTAAGTCACTCAGAAAAAATAGAACAGGGCATAATATGGGACGTAGCAAGCTAATGTAATATCTAAATAAAATAGTCTGAAATTGAATAAAAGATGTACTCCGCCAAACTTATGTGCTATCCTAAAAGTCCTCTAGAATTTGTACTCATGCACTCCGCCAAACAGTGACGGATCCAGAAAAAATGTATAGAAGGGGCTGAAGAAAGAGCGCTAGACGCATAGAACAACACATAAGTTTGTTATGCTCCATACAAGGTCTGTGTACAAAGTAGTTCAAATCTGTTTTATGTGCAACATACAATGATTTTGAGTGTGGAATGCTATTTTTTTAGTTTTTGATTTGATATTTTAAGTTTATTAAAAATGACAATCTCGATTGGAAATTTCGGTATCAAAGCAGTCAATGCAAGCTAAAATGGACTCAATTAAGCATATTAATACCAACTATCCGTGGTGGACTTTGTTCAGTTTGCTTATGTGAAGCCAACCAAGGAGATGGGAAACAATGTCTGTTATCAATGGTTGCAGATCACAATGCCACTACCTAAAACTCCTAGAATTAGACTATAAGAATAAGATGACTCAGTCTGCAACATCATCTCATATTACATTCTATCTAGGTCTAGTATGATCTAATTACCATTGGAATCACTAAAAAAACAAGTGACCAGCCATCTGTCAAGCAATTTCACAATACTAATAATGGAGAATAAATGGACTATGTTGCCAATCAACCAAATCCACTAATCATTATCCTCCCTATGCAATCGAACCACCAGATCCGCCTGAATAAGGATGCATAAATGATGGGCGGAATAGGTTACCGTTTTCGTAGCGGCGAGCATGGCGGTGGCGTGGTTGGCATAGAAGTAGCTAGAGGCGTCTGTCTACCAGCGTGCCGGCGTGGAGGGGGGAGCTGGCGCGGAGGGGCAACCGTGCAGGGGGTGCGCTGGCGTTGGATGGCTGGAGGAGGCACGGTTGAGCGGCGGACAGAGGAAGAGCGGTCCGGGCGTATCAATTGGGCGCCCGGAGGCGGCTCGGTTGGGCGGTGCACGGAGGCGGCGCAGATGGAGTCCCTGGGCTCCTCTGCCACGGAACTGGTGTGGCGACGCATGGAGGCGGTGTGGATGGAGTCCCCGGGCAGAGGACCGGGTCGTGGATGTGGACGGCACGGAGATGGGGAGGAGGCAGCGGCCGAGGGCTCTAAAACCCTAGTGCCGATGGCCGGGGGCTCTAAAACCCTAGCCACCGGGGAGATGGGGCATGCGGGTGCAGAGAGAGGGCGCGGGCGTTGGGAGAGGTCCGGGGGTGTGGAGAGGAAGCGCGGGCATCGGGAGAGGTCTGGGAGGCGGTGGCGGCGGGGCGCCGGGGAAAAAGTGGGCAGCCTGACGGCGCCGGGAGGAAGAAGAGAATGCCCAATACATTTTCACCCATGCGCCCTTGTATTTATACTCAGGACGATTTCTAGGGGCGGTTCCTGATCCAGCCTCCCCTACAAATACATTTGTAGGGGCGGTTCCTGATCCAGCCGCCCCTACAAATATTTTTTATTTTATTAAATTATTAATTATATATTTTTATATCACAAAAACACAAAGTAATATAAAAACAATTGTATATATGCACAAATATAATATTTTGTATTATTCTATATATGCAAATATATATAAAAATAATTGTAGTCAAAACAATATAGAAAACAAAAAAACAAAAATTAAAAATTTGAATTGTAAAATTCGATTACAATTTTATGACATTAAATGAAATAAAATGAAAATATTGTAAACATAAAAGTTGTATAACTTATCAACATGGACAACTTTTATTTTGGTCATCTTGTCATGTGACTTTGTTTGAACGATTCAAAATTTGAAATTCAAATAATTTTAACTTGAAACAATATTTTGAAAGAGTAAATGATTTCAGATGAAAAACTCATGAATACCAAAGTTGTAGAACTCATCAATATGTACAACTTTTATTTTGATCATATTTTCATTTGACCAAATTTGAATAGTTGAAATTTTGAATTTCAATAAATAGCAACTTCAAACAAGATTTTGAAACCTTAAATGATTTCAACAATAAAAGTCGTGAACATAAAAGTTGTTGAACACATCACTATCTATAACTTTTATTTTGGTCACTTCTTCATGTGATAAAGTATTAGTAAACATTGTTCACAAATTCACATATGACTCATAGTTTTATGAACTATACGAGAAACATGTTGATTTGTGAACAATGTTTACTATCACTTTGTCAGATGAAGAAATGATCAAAATAAAAATTGTAGATCTTGATGAGTTATACAACTTTGGTATTCATCACTTTTTCAGCTGAAATCATTTAATGGTTGAAAATCTCGTTCGAACTTGTCATTTTTTTAAATTTGAAAATTTAAAGTGCTCAAACTTTGTCAAATGAAAAGAATGACCAAATCAACACACTAACTTGATAGGGCATGATTTTAGAAAATTTAGGAAAAAAATCATCACATTTGGAGTTAGTATGAGGAAGAAAGACTAGTTACAAATTTTACCCAGAGATTAAAAAGAAAAATCACAACTGTTGATGATGATCAATGATGAACAAGTGTGATTTTTCTTTTTAATCTGGGGCTAAAACTTATAACTAGTTTTCTTCCTCATACTAACTCCAAATATGATGGTTTTTTTCCTAAAATTTTCTAAAATCATGCTCTATACTACTTTTATTTTGGTCATTTCTTCATTTCATAAAGTGTTAAGTGATTTCATAAAGTTTTAGTAGTAATAGAGTGGATGTTGAAATAGATTCATCTAAATGTTGCAAAGGATAGTCTCACACACATGCATAAATGTAGTCTCACACACATACAAAAATATGTAGTCTTACACACATACATAAATATATTGTCTCACATGCATGCATAAATAAAGTCTTACAAACACACACTTACACAAACACTCTACGTTCAACAACTAGCTAGCCCGCTGTAACGACTTTCCCCTTGACACCTTTTCGTTCTTATGGCAATATGTCTTTGGGTAGGTTCTTTTCCACAACACTAATCTTGTTAGGAAAGTCTATGAATAGCGGCATCTCATCGTAGTTATTGTAAGCTTCAACATGGTCCACGCCATCAACTTCAATAATGTGATGTTTCCCGAAGGCAACCATGTGCTGTGTCTTCTTCTTCAGGGGGAGGTTACTTTGTGGGTCAGACATATAGAAAACTTGTGCAACACGTGAAGCGAGCACCCAAGGGTCATCTTGATAGCCTAGATTCTCGAGGTCCAGGACTCTCAATCCGATCTCGTTCAGTTGGTGTTGTTTGATCCAGCGGCATCGAAATAGGGCCACCGTTATATCCCTTCCATAGTCAAGTTACCATATCTCTTCAATGATGCCAAAGTATTAGATCTTTCGCCCCAATCCATCAAGAGCCTCTATTCGAACGCCGCTATTTTGGTTCACATATTTACTATCCTTTGCGTGGGTATAGTATGTATACCCATTGATGTCATAAGCATTCCAAGATGTCACTTGTCTCGATGGCCCCTCCGCCAACCTACTGATGGTAATAGAGTCTATGGTTTCTCCAAGCAGTATGTTTTGGTCCTTCAACCATGTAGTTAGTCGTTGCTTATTCTGTTTCATGACCCAATCATCCGAATGACCATTTCTCTCTGCCATAATGATAGCCAAGTGTTCATCAATGTACGGTTGCATCAGTTGTGTACTCTGCAAGACACCGTAATACGCCTGACTCACCTCTTTGTAATCATGGTCGATGAACACTTTTCTACCACTGGTGCCCTTCCTAGCCAGCCTACCCTTGTGACGAGAATCGGATTTACCAATCCCTTTATGTACTTTTAGGTACTCTTGACAGCACTCGATGACTTCTTCAGTACTGTAACCCTCTATCATGGAGCCCTCTGGGTATGCTCGATTATGCACATATCAACTTAGAACTAACATGAATCGCTCGTAGGACCACATTTCATGCAAGTAGCAAGGGCCCAGCGCCTGTATCTGATGAACCATGTGAATCATGAGATGTGGCATTATATAAAAAAAGCAGGAGGTAAACACATCTCTAGTTGGTTTTGTGTCTCCACCACAAATTCATATAGGTCACTCAGCTCTTGTTTGCCAATCATCTTCTGTGAGATCTTCAAAAAAAAGTAGCACATGCGGGTGATGGCCATTTTCAAGAACTCTGACTTTATAGCCCTAATTGCAATAGGTAGAAACACTGTCAGCACCATGTCTTTCAGTGAGCCTTGCAGTGTGTTATTGACAAGTCCTTCATCGACACTAGCTTCTTCACATTTGCTGAAAACCCAGTCGGGACTTTGACCCCCCTTAGGAAAATACATATAGCTCTCTTCTCGTCTGGTGTTAGGTTGAAGCACGCCATGGGCAGAGTGTATTTTCCATTAGCCTCAGGTACCGGGTGAAGCTGTGGCATCACGTTTAGCTGCACCATGTCTTTCCGTGTTTTCAGACCATCCTTTGACTTGCCTATGTCCATCAAGGTAGCAATGTGACTCTCAAAGACATTCTTCTGCATGTGCATAGCATCAATGGCATGTGGGACCTCCAAGTCTGGCCAATAAGGCAGATACTGAAAGAAGATCGATTGTTTCTTGAAAGGTACGTCTTCGACAGGAGGTGTGCTTCTATCTCTGTTCGTCCCATCTGGATTCTTCTTTCCATAGGCGACGCGTATGTTTGTCACCATTCTGTACACGTGTTCTCCGTTATCACGTCTTTTCGGAGGGGGTTCAATCTCTGGGGCGTTGTCATAAAATATAAAGAATAATTTGCTGTGGTACTTTTGACTTGTCTTTAAGAAGCATCGGTTCCTTAGGTAAACTATCTTCTTGGATGCATCTAGGCACACCCATGTAGTACCATCCAAGCAAACCAAGCATCCCATCTTCTCTTTGATCTGTCCAGACAAAGCAAACAGTGCGGGGTAATCATTGGTAGTAACAAATATTATTGCTCTACATATGAAGTCCTCCTTTCGGAACACATCGTACATCTACTCCCCATGTCTTCATAGCCTCTCCATTTCTTGCATCAAAGGCTCAAGGAACATGTCTATATCAATGCCTGGTTGCTTAGGGCCAGAAATAAGAATAGTGAGGAGAAGGTACTTTCTCTTCTAACACAACCATGTTGGGATGTTGTACATGGTCAAGATCACTGGTCAAGTGCTGTGGTCGCTCATCCTCTCATTGAAGGGATTCATTCCATCGGTGCTCAAACCAAACCGTACATTTCTTGGGTCATCGCTGAATTCTTTGTGCTTCTCATCGAACCTTTGCCACTGACTACAATCAGCCGGGTGTGCAATCTTATCATCATCCACCTTGCGCTCATCATCCCACCATGTCATGAGTGCGGCTTCTTTAGGGTTTAGGAAGATACGTCTCAAGCGGTCGGTCACTGGCAGGTACCACATTACCAAGGTAGGAATTCTTCTCTACTTTGCATCGTTGCCTAATAGAGTGTCCTCTGGGGGCTGAGATTCTTGTACCACCTTTTTTGTATCCTTCCTATTCCTCTTTTTCCCCATGGAGGCTTTGTCCCCCTCGTAAAGGTCATTGTTCTTGTACCGGCTGGCCCCACACCAGGGACATTTATCCAGTGACTTGAACGTTTTGCCATGAAAAAGTATATAGTGGTTGGGGCATGCATGGATTTTTTCAACCCCCATTGTCAATGGACTTATGACCTTCTTCGCCTGGTATGTGTTGGTGGGAATTGAGTTTGGTTGTGGCAGCACCCATGACAGGAGATGCAATAGATCATTGAAACTACAGTCTGACCAGCCGTACTTAGCCTTCAGGATGAGTAGCTCAAGTACAAAACATAGCAATGTCCAATGTGTCGGACAACCCTTTTCAACACCATACACAGTCTCCTTTGATGCTTTTGTCACCCTTTCCAAATTTTCTAGATCGTTCGGGCTATTTAGTAAAATCTCTGGTCCAAGGGCTTGAATCATGTCCTCCAAATCATCTTCATCCTCGACACGTGCTCTACCATCATTATTGGCACCACCTTTGTCGTTACCATCCCAACCACCAGCATCACCACCTTGTTCATTGCCAAACTTGAAATCCATTCATGCATCAAGCTCTGCTAAATATTGGAATAGGGATTCTATGGTTTCATCGTCGTATTTCTCCTCATCCTCGTCGTTAACAATAACCGTTTCACCATGATGAATCCACACTGTGTAGTCCTCAACAAATCCTTGCATAATCAAATGTGATCTGATGATAGTCACATCTGTCCATGCCATACGGTTCTTGCAATCTTTACAGGGACAAATAATTGTATCCTTATTCTTTATCAATGTCGTTGCACGCTTCTTTACGGCTTCAATAAATTTATCCACCTCTTCACGGAAACTTGCCTTGAACCTTAACGAACCATACATCCAAGAGTTCCTGTACTCCATCTTTTACAACAACAAAACAAACATTAAAGGACTACTTATTCATATATATATATATAAATGAATCAAATTAATAATTACTTGAGAATAATTATATATACTTCAGATATATATGAATATAAATCTAATATAATTACATGAAGCATACAAACACACCATGGTAGAGGAAAATTAATTAATGTCCCATTTATCCATAAATAATTAAAATACATATTTGTTGATTACAATAAACAATTTCAAAGACAATAATTAGCAACAATTATATTTTACCCAATATCTTTCATCCAAACCCTAGTCCAATTTCATCAAACATAAATTTACAAAAACAAAATTAATAAAAAAAACCAAACCCTAGATCTAGATCCACATGCACATGAAACATCCATAAAACTAACTAATTGTTCACTAAATTCAAGAAACATGGACCAAATAAGGGTATGATCTTATTTCCCTCCCTAATTTACCCTAGTACATTCAAAACTTGGGTCTAATTTGTTTCATAAGTAGCTCAAGCACCATAGAAGAGAGAGAAAAACAAAACTCTAATTACTCACTAACCAACCATTAAAACTTTAAAAAAAGTGTGGTATAATATTTTCTTACCTTCTACAACCTCTCTACCAAAGAATTTGAGACCAAAACCTTCCCCTCTTAGTAGAGCAATTTTTGGGAGGTGCCCAAGGCCTCCCCACCTTTCTTTTACAGGTTGGAGTGAGTGACCCGAGGAGAAAGAAGGTACTGCAGTTTGCTTTATATGTGGGTCATTTGTAGGGGCGGCTGGTGATTGAGCCGCCCCTACAAATCGAAGGTATTTATACAAGGGTATTTGTAGGGGCGGCTCAATCACCAGCCGCCCCTACAAATAGCAACGCCAGAGGCGGCTGGTGAGTGAGCCGCCCTTATAAATCAGACCCATTTGTAGGGGCGGCTTATATCACCAGCCGCCCCTGTTGTTCCATTTGTAGGGGCGGCTGGTGTCTGGGCTCCTGAGCACGCCACTGTAGGAGCGGCTCCATCACCAGCCGCGCCTAAAAAAAATTCGTCCCGTTGCTACAAACCGTTTTTCACGTAGTGAGCTTGGTGTCATAGGAAGTGACGCCGATGTATGAGGCTCGACATCATGTCAGATTACGCCTATGCAGTGCCATGTCAGCAAGGACCCTAGTCACCTTAGCCGAGGCCTAAGACTTGGCGTTAGGTGGACCAACGCTGAGATTTCCGGGGCCTATTGCCAGCGTGGCTAAGGTGACCAGCATCCTTGCTGACGTGGCACTGCATAGGCGTAATCTAACATGACGCCGAGCCACTACCTCGGCGTCACTTTCTATGATGCCGAGCTTTGGGTCTATTTTTGAAAAAGGTTTGCCCGGAGGTCTATTTGTAAAAATAGTTCTAAAAAGAATCAAAATGCAAAATTTTCACCTTGGTAAATGGACAGATAGAGATATGTTTAAAAACTGAAACTTTTTTTCTAAGCTAGAAGAACCATCTATATTCTAAGAGCATCTCCAAGAGTACCCAAAACAGTCTCCTAATCCAGGAATTTTGGCAAGATTAAAAAACACTCATCTCCAACAACTCCCAAAACCCACCTCCTAATCTTTTGGCACTCGGAAAAAACCACCCCGATGCGCGTAAAGTTAAGCGCGCGTATCGTCGTGCCAATCCGGAGGTGGAATGACATGTGGAAGAAAAAAAGTAGGAAAGGGTTCCTGATGCAAATGTACGAGAGAGAAATAAAGTGTAAATATGGTTAGTGTGATTTATCAATAATTTAGGATTCCTGGTGTAAAATTACCTTCTATCTTTTGGACACGAGATTTTGAAAACTGTTGGAGTTGTAGCTTTTTTATGTCTCCCAATATATTTTGCAAAGGTTGAAAAACCTGTTTTTAGGAGTATTTTTTAAGATATTGTTGGAGATGCTCTAATGAATCCTCCTTTTTAAATTAGTGAAGACACTGAATAGCTAACAAGCCCCGTCGCAGGCAATTAGCTGCGTAGAAATGACTGCGAGGAATCTAGTTGCAGACATGGAGAACAAAAGAGTTCAGAGTTCAGAGAAGTATGTCAATTTGATTTGATAGCGTTGCTGTTGCAAAGCTTGCAAAATCATAATGTAAAGAAGCACAGAATCCGTGATTTTTTTTTCAATTTTAAATACTTGTATGTGCATTTTTTTCAATTTTAAATACTTGTATGTGCATTTAACTCTTGCAGATATATTTGTTTCTGAAATTCTGAATGGCGAACAAATGGAGCAATCACAAGCATCGACCACCTGTAGCAAAAGCCTCAATCCTGTTGCATCTGATCTGACAAAGAAACTGGCTCACCACTTAATTAAAGAGATGAACAGGCGGAGCACTGGAGGTCTGCGACAGTAGTAAAAGGGGTGAACTCGCTCACCAAACTGCACGCCCCTGCTTGCCAACGCGCACCCGCTCGGCCGCCGGCTGATCTCCACCCGCTGGCCGTCTGATCTCCACCGGCGCACGCGCTCGGCCGACGCCTGACTCCACCGGCCGCCGAACACGTCCGTCCTGTCCCCAGTGGCGGATCCAGGATGAGCATCTCAGGGGGGGCTAATCAATAGAGATTTAGAACAAATGTCGAAGATTAATGATAAAATCACGTTTTTTCTACAGTAATTCTACAGTAATATCAATGCAAAATCACTCTCCCGGGGGGGCTGCAGCCCCCCTGGATCCGCCAATGCCTGTCCCCGATGTTCCTTGCGTTCAGACCTCCTTCAGGCCGGTGAAGGGCGATGGTGGGGCGTCCGCTCTGCGACCACGGCCGGTACTTCAAGCGCGATCGCGATGTGGACGGTGCACCGGCGGCAATGCGCGACGGCGAGCGTGAGCGGTAGCAGCGAGCGGGCCTGGCGAGCGCGAGCGTGAGCGCTATCAGCCTGCGGGCCTGGCGAGCGAGCAGCACTGGGGATCGTGGGCGTGAGTATGGCGCGTGAATAGCGGCGGCACGCGGCTGGTTTTGTTGGGTGCCGGAGGACGAAGGAGGTTGACACACACGACGTGGACCGTTGGATCTGAGTGAGTAAGGAGAAAGAAAGCTCAGAATAGATCTGGACAGTTTGTTTTAAAGGTGGGGTTTTTTCTTGGTGTTTTGTGGGTGGATGTATGTGGACTCCTTAGTGGTGATTGTTTTTTGGGTGGGTTTAATTTAGCAAAGAAAAGGATGGTGAATTAGTAGGGTAGATCAGTTTATGGTGGTGTTTGGTTCGCCATTTTGTAACATAATTATCAGATCAATGATGGGAAGCGATACCATTTTGACTGCACACCAGTCCACTTGGGTTGGAAGGTATTGGGGTTTAGGGTTAAATTGGGGTGGATTAACGTGTATGATTGGTTGATTGGTTGGTGGAGGTGGCCCGGCAATGTGTTACTGTTATACTGTACCATGTAATCCGTTACTGGCCAGTTCAATTTTTAAGCCATCCTAGTTCGTTATTATCCTTCGATTAAGAAGCTCCGCTGCCTCAGTCTTCCCCTGCAACCGTGCCATTGTTGCCACTTGCCAGAGGAGATGGGACTCAGGTAAGTCAGGTTCATCTTGGATAGGTCGGTGGCGTGCTGTCGCTGGATAAAACGCTCCATGGCGGAGATCGGGACTTACGGCTGTGTCGACACTGTCTGTGACCCGATGCACGACCATCTCACCGTCTTCCAGATGCCCGTGGCCTGCCATAATCTCGCGGGGCGTGGCTAGCGTCCGGACACCCGTGTCCGCCCGCGTCCCGCCTGTCACACATGATGCTAAGCCTGCCCCGTCTGCCGCTGCATGCAATTGTTGCCCCTGATCCACCCCTGGCTGGTGCGCCTACGTATGCAGCTATGCGCCTCGTACCTACTGATGCGCATGCAGGTGGGGACCACCCACGCGCCGCTTCGCTTGTCGCACACGTATGTTGCAACATGAAGCACTTCTACAACATATGCCTCAAACATGTGAAATATTTGTAACATACGCTTGCAACATATGTGTATAACAACGGAAACATATATAACATCTAGATAAACACACTTGCAGCATACGTACGTCTGAAAGGATGAAATATTTTGAATAGACGCTTGCAATAGATGTTTATAGCCACTAAAACATATGCAACATCCAAATAAAACATTTGCAACATACGTCTAAAACAGATGAAACATTTGAAAATACACTTACAACGTACGTGTATAGCCATTGCAACATATATATATACAACATCCAGATGAAACGCATACAATATCCGGATGAAACAACATATGAAACATACATCTAAACGCATGAATCATATGGAGCGGTGCCATGGAGTATGCGGGCCGCTCGCTCCTTCTCTCTGTCGCTCCTTCTCTCTCTGGTCACAGTGCATGCACAGGCCCCACGTGCCGCATGCACCCCACGCGGAGCGAGGCTGCATGCGCTGCCCCGAACGAGTGGCCGCGCGAGCTCCCATGTGCTGCCCCCATGCCGCATGCACCCCACGCCAAACGACATTCTCTCATGCGCTGCCTCGCAGAAAGGACCGGTGTGGGCCTATGCTAATTGCAACTGCGCGCATCGTTTTTTTCTTGGTTGTCACGTGATCTGTCCAGACAGACGGACGCCCTAAACCAGCATTACCATAACCTTGCCGTCTGGCGTCCAAAGTGTTTCAAAATGACGCGGTGTATGTATATCGTTACCTTGCCAAACCAAGCAAAGGCCGTATAATAGACTAGCAAATATGTCCCTATACTGTAATGGAACCTACGGCTTGTTACGCGGTCATCTAAACAATTTACAGCTCAGAGATTTAATAAACAAAATCGTGTTATGTATCACGATTCGTCTTAGACCCCACGTCATGTCTTAACATGCCGCTCTGTCTCTCATATGGGTACACGAAAAAGTGTGTTAAATTCATAAAGTGAGTTGATGATCACCTTGGAGTCTTGGACCACCCAGCTCATGTAGCCGCTTCACACCGTCGGCGATATCGTTGGTCACCCTTCTCGTTCAAGGCTTCTGTCTAGAAAGCATTAGCATCTATAGATCAGCATATCGGCGACGTATGAAAAAGATGGATACGAGTATACTTTTTTAATTAAGAGTGAGCAACACGGAGTCACACTTTATAATTGCCAAAACAAAATAATGGATATTGGAAGTTTATAGTTCATATGTTACTTTACTTTTATGATTATTCACATGTTAACTTTGTTCACGTCTACGTACTATTATTCAAAAATAAGCTAGCTGTTCGTACTTTTGCATGTTTGAGCCTCAAGAGGCCTCAGTCAGAGGCCACCCAAGCTTCAGGCCGTGCAAATAAGAAAGGAGACATGTTTGGAAGAGTTTCTCCAGCTTTCGATCTGAAAAAAAATAGTTTCACTTTCAGTTTTGGTAAGAGGGTGTTCGGCAGCGAAAAAAAAACACGACTGCTGCTGTAGGCTAATGTCAAATGTTCATAGTACACATTCTTATTATTCAAAATGTGGTTGTACACATGAGAAATTAAAATGCATCTAATTGACAATCTTGCATCAGTTACTCGTAATATTGGTCATGGGTAACGTTTTGGGCAAAATCAGACATTGCTTTGGGTCGAGGCCCATACAGCCTGCACCCGTCTACTTCTCTTGTGCCTTCAAGAACCGGCACACACACTCCTCGAAAAAAAAAGACAAGAAAAAAGAACGCCACAGGCCGTCGTCGCTCATAATAAGCTTTCTCTCGCGCATTTAAAAGAATATAGGAAGCCTAAAGTCCATAGTAGGGTCCAAGATGCTTTCAAAATTGTACTACACGAAAGCAATTATTTCGGAAAAAAACTTTAAGTTTCACTTGTTTAGTTGACTTTCAGCAGAATCACTTCTCATAAGATCAACCGAACACATCGTAAGACTTGCGCGTGTGTGTGCGTCTTCTCCTGTTCGTGTCGTCCTGCAACTGGTGTCCGTGTTGTTCTTTTTGCCCGTGCCTACGTATGCCCATGGTGGCAAGACATCATGCACACTAATACAAAAAGTGTTTGTAGTGACGATAGAAAACGGTTTTATGATGACGGTAGAAATAAGCTAATTCTTTTAACACAATCAAAGCAACTACTAATCTACCACACTGCACGTAGATGACAAGAGCGGAGAGGGGCGACGATGGGGGCTTTCGGATGGCCATGTAGAGAAAGAGGAGCGTCGTGGCTGCGTTGAAGTCGTTGTGCCTTCCGTGGCCACTAAAGTTGTTGCACATAAATTTATTTGAATCTACCACATGTGTGAGCATTAGGTGGAAACAAGTATTGCTGGGTGATATTCAGTGGCGGACCTAGAAATTAGCCAAGAGCCAGGGTATATCTTGCAATGAGAACGTACCACAGGTATACTGCTACAGTACTACTAATAGTTTATTTCTTCAAACGGGTTTGTAGTATGTAGTTTTATAGAACAAACGAACAAGTATGAAACTTTTGTACAAAATCGAGCAATCATTTGATCATGATTATGATTCAATAGAACATGAACAACCAAGCAAGTATGTAATTTCAGTACAAAATTGAGCAATCATTTAAGCATATATTTTATAACTCAACTTCCAATCCAATTAAACTAAAACTCGATAGGTTGGAAAATGGGGAAGAAGCGTAAAGCCTTAAATTTCTGCTGCATATTCTAGAGGAGAAATGGAGGCGGAAGGGGAGCTGCTGGCCTGCTGCAAGCAGCCTGCCGCTTGCGTGGTTGCGCACTTGGCCTGCTCGACTCATAGCAGCCGCAGCCGCAGCCGTAGCCGCGGACCATAGCACCACCACACATGCCTGCAGAGTGCGGACTATTGACTGCCGGCGGAGGAAGCAACCACGCCGCCGCGGAGCGCAAAGCGGAGAGGGCGAGGCCGCAGAGCGCAGAGCAGAGGGCCGGAGGGGGCGAGCCGGCGAGGCTCGGCGCGGTAGCCGGTGGGTGGCTGCTGGCTGGGCATGGACGCGCGGTGCAGCGTGGGCGACGGCGGCGGTCGCGAGTCTCGCGACGCGAGCAAGCAAGGCGAGCGCCGAGCGGCTCTGTTGCCCTACTCCTTGCCTGAGCTGCTTGTGTTGGCTGCTCCATGGGTCAAAAACTGAAGACCTGCTCCCTTATTACAAGGACTACGACTAGGGCCTAGGGCCATGGCCTGGGCTGCGGTTCGCCCTTAGTGATAGTGGACAACTTCTCAAGAGTCAGTTAGGTGTCCTTTCTCGATGACAAAAGTGACGCATTCAACATATTCAAGGTGTTTTTCAAGAGAGTGAAGAAAGAACTTGAGCTAGAAATCAAGAAAGTAAGGAGTGACAATGAAAATGAAGTCAAGAATGCAAGAGTTGATGAATATTGTAACGATCAAGGCATCAAGCATGAGTCCGTGGCCTAGGAAACACCACTACAAAATGGTTTAGTGCAAAGTAAGAATGGAACAATAACTGATATGGTAAGATGTTGGTATTTCTTATGCTCAAGTAAATGGGTTTTGCAGGCACACAGAAATACGTCGTAATATTTCATCTGAGAGTATTCTAGAGTACTGTGTTTTTATTCTCAAGGACTCAATGATTAAGAGTATTGATAAATTAGTATATTTGTTATATCATTATTAATACACCAGAGTCTAGTGGGGATACACGTAAACGATATATAGATAGGTTATGTGACACAAGAAGCGAGCAGCTCAAATAAAGGGACTACTCGGCAGTACTTCTTCCCAAGGCTGCGGCTACGGCTGTTCACTGTGCACCACCTTTTTGCTAGTTCATGTTACAGTGTTTTGCAGCAATAGCTGCGGCAGCAATGCTGCAAAAAATGCAGCCGAGCAGGCTGAAAGCTAAAGAAAAAGGTAGATGTTCATCCTAGGTTTGCAAAACACAATCTAGGATAAGATTTATTAGGTCCTTTGTATCTAACTGTCAGATACCATAAAAAGGGTACCCTAAGCCAGAACCGAAAAATTGCTTAGACCTTGTAAATAACGCAACCAAAAAACAACCGCAGGCGAACCCGCCACATCCGAGGCCTGGCTGGACCGCCCGGCCCACCTCGAACAAATATCCGGGCTCGCCCGAAGCGGGCTCGGCCCAAAACCATACCACAAGGCCTCGGACGAGGTACCGATTCTCTGATTCGCCCGAGGCCCCACGCCGCAAGGCCTCGGACGAGGTACCGATTCTCCGCCTCGCCTGAGGCCCCACGCCACAAGGCCTCGGACGAGGTACCGATTCTCCGCCTCGCCCGAGGCCCTGCGCCACGAGGCCTCGGACGAGCACTCAGTTACCGACTCGCTCGAGGCCGGCTCGGCAACGACCCCGTCACCGCCGCCTTGACCGACTTCTCTGACGGGACATCACATCCAACCAACGCGTCCAACCACTCCCGCGACGTCAGCCGAACGATGGCACGATACAGCAGAGTGGCCGACGAGACGGGAGTCACATCGACGCCATGCCGTCCGGGACAGGACGGGGTAGAGGTTACCGGCCGCTGTGCTCGGCGCTGTGCCCACGACTGACACCCGTGCTGCACTGTGCTGCCTAACCCCTGCTCCAAGGACAGCGCGGCGTGGAAAGTCAAGTCCAGGTCCCTGTAGCCTCAGAATCGACGCACAAGACCAACTGCTCCCTCCGAGCCTCGGCTATCCGCTTCCGGGCTCCTGTAGCCTCGGGACTCGCGCCCGCCGAGACCCCCACAATGGTTCAGCCTCTGCACCAACTGGGCCTCGGCTCTCTACATTGTCAGCACTCTGGGACCGGCACGTCGTCCGCAGTACGCGCCATACCCTGCGTCAAGCTGCAGGAGTTCCCACGTCGTGCACAGGGCCAAGCTCCTGTATCCTCGGAGTCAGCACACCCACGCCGTCGCATCTACCCAGCCTCGGCACTCCGCGCCGGTCAAACATATAGTGACCAGCACGCCTCCAACAGAAGAAGGCGCGACTGCCACCACAGGAGCTCCCACGTCGCACAGGATCAGGCGTGACCGGCGCGTCGCTCCAGTGCACCGAGGACAAGGCCGCTCCACCTACCATGCCGCCACAGTGACGAGCTACAGGGCTCGGACATACCGCCTCTGCTCACAAAACGCCATGTAGCAAATACATGTACCGCCCCTGTGCCTCCCTTCGACTATAAAAGGGAGTAACCAGGGCCGCTTCTAGAGAGACACACGTGCAAGCAACGCACAACGCTCTGTAACACGCACGCTTCCTCACTGCAAGAGATCAACATCTCAAGCAACCCATGCCACTCTACGCAGAGACCTGGGACTAGCACCCTCTCTCGCCCAACTTGTAAGCCCCTACTACAAGCACCTCAGTGCAAGGAATACAAGATCGCTCCCTCAGACTGGGCGTAGGGCACCTATTGCCTGAACTAGTATAAACCTTGTGTCTTTTTGCATCACCATCCGGGATTAAGGACACGCAGTACATTTTTACTAGTCGGTTGAGGGCTCGCCGGTCCAAAACACCGATAGTTGGCGCGCCATGTAGGGGAGATACTGCGTGTCAGCTTAATCATCCCAACAAGTTCCGGATGGCAGACCCCGTGCGACCACTGTGTCTCGGCATGCTGATCTAGTTCGGGAGCCTAGAGTTCATGTCTCTAGGATATGAGTACGATATGGTACTCCTCCCACCCAGAGCCCCATCGATAGACGACGACATCACGCACCAGCAGCCCAGGCGCAGGTGGCGCCTGGGCTGCCGCGCTCATCACGCTCGCCAGGCACGACGTAGGCGGGGCCACCTTGACACCGCGTGAGCTCAGGGTGACGCACCGCGCTCCAGCAGTATCCCATACCCGGCTGTTGGTACAGAGTCCCTGGCTGGGGACCTGTCTAGCTTAAGCTTGGGCAAGGGAAAGACGTCGGTGGCGCGCAGCAATGCCCCGTCATCAAGCTCTGCCCTGCCACCTCCTGAGGAGTCGACTCCGGCGGAGCGGAGCCCAGCGACGACACCATCCCCGTACCCCTTCGGGTTGGGCAATGCCACCGCCGCCTACGCTTCCGCCTATGCTTCCGCTCACGCAGAGCCCCCAGGACACCACCAACGTTTTGCCCTCGACCTCATCGCCACAACCTCAACCCACACCCACGCTGACTCCTCGGAGGAGGACGAGGCATGGGCCGGAGTGGACTTCTCCGGGCTTCGTGACCTAAAGCCATGCGCTGCTTCATGGCCGCGAGCGACTACTGCTTCGGCTACTCCGACTCCGATGACGAAGGCACTTATGATCCCACTCATGAGTGCTTCAACGTCGAGGTCAGGATGCCGAGCGCGGGCGATGAGGACGAAGGGGCAGGCGACGCCACACCTTCACGCATCGAGCCCCCGACGGCGCGGAACGAGAACCCCACCCTCGAGGAACTTCGATGCATAGACCTGGAGCAGCTCCATGAGCTTCAAGCCAAGGTCGAACAAGACCAACTCCTTCTGTAGCAGCTCTGAGACACTCTTGAGCAAGAGCAGCGGGGTCGCGGTGATGGCGGAGCAGCCCGGCGGAGGGCTCGCGATGTCAACCACCGCATCAACAACGACGAAGGGGGCGAGCAACCCCCTATCTTCAATCGCGCTAGCTAGAACATCGCGGTAGCAGCGATGCTACTCCAGACAATGCCCGAGCCCTCTACCTCAGAGGGGCGATGGGTCCATGGTGAGCTTCGAGACCTCCTCGAGACCACCGCGGTACAGCAGGCCGAAAGTTCCACCTCTCGACGGCGCGGGGGCACCTTGGAACTACCCACGGCACCGCCTCGATAGGATAGAGAGGTCTCGGTTCATCTCGAGCCTGCTCGGGCACCAAAAGCCAACAAGGCCCCCTCGGTGCACGATCGCCTCAGCGATCGACGCGAGGCACAAGGCGACCACGATGTGGTCAGCAGACGACAACGCCACGACAACGATGGGCCTGCCTGAGGCTACCACCCGCACCGAGGCGGTTGCTACGACAGTGGGGAGGACCGCAGTCCTTCTTCTGGGCCACCTGGCCCTTGAGTCGTTAGCAAGGCCATCCGCGGCGCCCACTTCCCGGTCCGGTTTCAGCAACTGGCCAACCTCTCAAAGTACAGCGGCGAGACCAACCCCGAGCTGTGGCTGGCCGATTACTGCCTGGCTTGTCAGTTAGGCGGCGCGGATGATGACCTGCTCATCATCCGCAACCTCCCCTTGTTCCTGTCAGACTCGGCGCGAGCCTGGCTCGAACACCTCCCTCCCTTGCAGATCAACAACTGGCGTGACTTGGTAAAGGTCTTCGTCGGGAATTTCTAGGGCACATACGTGCGCCCCGGGAACTCCTAGGACCTCAAGAGCTGTCGCCAGAGGCCGGATGAGTCTCTCTAAGACTTCATCCGATGCTTCTCCAAGCAATGCACCGAGTTGCCCCGTGTCGGCGACTCAGAAATTGTCCAGGCATTCCTCTCTGGCACCTCCTGTCGAGACCTAGTCCGAGAGTTAGGCCGAAACATACCGACCACGGCGGCCGCGCTCCTCGACATCGCCACCAACTTCGCCTCGGGCGAAGAGGCTATCGGGGCCATCTTCCCCGACAACGATGCCAAGGGGAAGCGGAGGGACGAGGCCCCCGGGGCCTTGGCCCCCACCTCCCCAAGAAAAAAGAAAAAGGGTCGCCAGGGGAAGCGGGAGGTCCTCGAGGCCGATCTAGTCGTGGCCGCAGATCGCAAGAATCCCCGAGGCCTCGCTAGAGGCCCCGGGCTCTTCGATGACATACTTAAGAAGCCTTGCCCTTACCACCAGAGCCCGGTGAAGCACACCCTCGAAGAGTGCACCATGCTCTAGCGTTACTACACCAAGCTCGGGCTCCCCAACGATGATAAGGGCGCCGGCGAGAAGGGTGAAATCCTCACCAACGCTTGGAACATAGAACAGCTACGTCGCTTCTACCCTTAAATTTCCAAGCATTATATACATTGTTTCTCCAAATACAATAAAGAAGCGTTCTTTAGTTGTTCTAATTTTTTGAGAAACCCCCCCCCCCCATCGATGGGGGATCGGCGTTACGATAACGCTATAAGGGAGACTCAGCTCTACCTCTGCAGAGGTGCCCACCGCGGGGCTCAAACAAGACTCGGCTCTGCCTCTGCAGAACCAAGCCTCCCTCGGGTGCTAGAAGGGGGGGACCCCCCCTAAGTCCCAGACACCGTTTTTAGTCGTTTTTTGAAAAAATTTCTACGCCAAACTCTCTCGCGTACTCTGATAAATCGATTGTAAAAAACCTAAGGACTAAAAGTCTATCTCAGGGCCAAAAGGTTGGCCGAGCCGCGAGACGACCTACGCCTCTGGGCTACGGCAACTCCCTCACCACCTTTTGCCCAAAGGGCAGCTTAGGCTCTGAGGAAGTTTTTTACAAGAGATATGTTCAAAGACGAGGCAGAGGGCAGAGGCTCGGAAATACAATAAAAACGATTAAAAAGCATATACACACAAGTACTTTAAAAGGCCTTGACGGCCACGAGCGTTATGGTACAATGATGTAAGTCATAATATATTTACATGGCCCCTTTGGCCCAGGTCAAAACACCGGGTCGACAGCGTCGGCGGTCAGTGTAGGAGGAACCACCTCCTCTTTGAACAACCTGGCCAGTGCCGTGTGAAAGGTCCTAATGGATAGAGGAGGGGTGAATAGCCTCATAAAATTTCTACAACAACACTTAACAAAAGGATTAGACAATTATGAGGCAAAGCGAGTTTTACGCTAGCCTACCAAAATGCAAGCCACCTACCACAGTTCTAGTTTAGATGGAGTATATCCACTCAATAGCTATATCACTACACTAAGTTAGTGTGCTCTCAAAAGCTAACTAAAGAGCCACACTAACCAAACTAACAAGCTCTCACAACTAGTTACACTAAAGAGCTTGACAACTAGTTTGCGGTAATGTAAAGAGTAGGCAAGAAGGTTATACCGCCGTGTAGATGTATGAACCAATCAATCACAAGTGTGGATAACAATGAAGACCAATCACCTCGGAATCAAAGGATGAACACAATGATTTTTTACCGAGGTTCACTTGCTTGCCGGCAAGCTAGTCCTCGTTGTGGCGATTCACTCACTTGGAGGTTCACGCGCTAATTGGCATCACACGCCAAACCCTCAATAGGGTGCCGCACAACCAACACAAGATGAGGATCACACAAGCCACGAGCAATCCACTAGAGTACCTTTTGGCGCTCCGCCGGGGAAAGGTCAAGAACCCCTCACAATCACCACGATCGGAGCCGGAGACAATCACCATCCTCCACTCGACGATCCTCGCTGCTCCAAGCCATCTAGGTGGCGGCAACCACCAAGAGTAACAAGCGAAATCCGTAGCGAAACACGAACACCAAGTGCCTCTAGATGCAATCACTCAAGCAATGCACTTGGATCACTCCCAATCTCACTATGATGATGAATCAATGATAGAGATGAGTAGGAGGACTTTGGCTAGGCTCACAAGATTGCTATGTCAAAGAAAATGGCCAAAATTATGAGCCATAGCTGGCCATGGGGCTTAAATAGAAGCCCCCACGAAATAGAGCCGTTGTACCCCTTCACTGGGCACACTGCGCTCTGACCGGACGCAGCGGTCCAACTGACCGGACCCTGGACTCAGCGTCCGGTCCACTGATGCACGCCATGTGTCACTGGCTTCAAATGCTGTTTGTCAGATTTTAACGGCTACGAAGCTGACCGGACGCTCTGGTAAAACTGACCGGACGCTGAAGCCCCAGCGTCTGGTCGAGTACAGTAAGGGTCTAAAACCGGTTTTCCTCGACCGGACACGTCCGGTCCACCTAGACCAGACACAGCCTAGCGTCCGGTGGGAAACCCTAGCCACTATACCGCCAAGTCAGCGCGACCGGACGCAGGCAGTCAGCGTCCGGTGCTTTTGGATCTAGCGTCCGGTCACTTGACCGACGCTGGCATCTCCTCCGTTCTCTTCACCCTTGCTCAAGTGTGCTAACCACCAAGTGTATCACCTTGTGCACATGTGTTAGCATATTTTCACAAACATTTTCAAGGGTGTTAGCACTCCACTAGATCCTAAATGCATATGCAATGGGTTAGAGCATCTAGTGGCACTTTGATAATCGTATTCCGATTCGAGTTTCACCCCCCCTTTATAGTACGGCTATCAAACCTAAATGTGATCACACTCTCTAAGTGTCTTGATCACCAAAAACAAAATAGCTCCTATGGTTTATACCTTTGCCTTGAGCCTTTTGTTTTTCTCTTTCTTCTTTCCAAGTCCAAGCACTTGATCATCATTATGATATCAACATCATCATGCTATGATCTTCATTTGCTTCATCACTTGGAGTGTGCTACCTATCTCATGATCACTTGATAAACTAGGTTAGCACTTAGGGTTTCATCAATTCACCAAAACCAAACTAAAGCTTTCAATCTCCCCCTTTTCGGTAATTGATGACAACCCTTATACAAAGATATGAATTAAAATTCAATTGAATCCATGTTGCTTGCCCAAGCATATTTACCATGTGTAAAAGGATATGGACAAGTTTCATGAACCCCAAATGGTAGCAATTGCTCCCCCTACATATGTGCTAAGAGTTTGGATTGTAGCTTGCACATATGATTAGATAGGAAATATAGGAGTCAATGTCTACCAAATGATGCTAAGGTATAAAAGATGGACCTTTGAAGCGTGATACCAATCGGAGTGCACCATTATACCATCCTTAGCACCATGGTTAGCTCAATATCACTTGGAAACATACTTTGAAAGATACCACTTGTAAAGACTTACTTGGGAATGAAAGTTATCTAGTGATTTCATTTCATCATTCAATCTTACAACTAACATACATTACACAAGCATGGATGTTTAAATTTAATACTTATGCCATGCAAACAAACATATAAAATGCACATTCAAATGCATCATCCAAGTTCATGAGCTTGCTCCCCCTACTTGTGTGCTCAAAATTTTAATTGATCCCTTTCCTTTGTCATATCTCTCCCCCTATGTCATATATCAAGATATCTTTATGTTTCACTTCCTTTATGATATTTCTTCCCCTTTTTCACTATCTTTGCTACTATCTTTGTTTCTCTCCCCCTTTGTCATCAATGACCACAAAGGTTCAAAATATAGATAGTATTACTTGTAGGGTCGAGATTACCAATGTCAATCAATGGGGTGAGGATAATTTTCCCAAATTTGGTCTAATCTAGATCATTTGCCAAAGATATTTAACTCGGTTTGATCCAAGGACAAGCTTCTTCACACCTCTAAATAAGGGTTATCTTGTACCATGTTGAGTTAAACACTTATAGTTCATTTTCTAGATTAAACACTAGGTTTACAAGCCCATAAACATGTCATATGCCATCACTAGATCAAGTCAAGCATAGAAGCAATAGTGATACCATATAGACATCAAAATCATTTGATTTTCATGAATGAGCCTAATAAAATAGAACCACTTGAAGGGTCCTAATAAAATTGAAAATGTGACTAGATGCACTAATCATGTCCTTAGCAAGGATGTATGCTATACCAATCAACTTTTACCTTGGATTGCTCGAAGGAGAGGCATGTCATATGAGTGGGGGATGCATCAACACATATTTGAGAAATCCAATATGTTCAACTCATTCCTTAGCTTGCAAAACCTTTTCTCATCCAATGGCTTAGTGAATATATCGGCAAGTTGATCTTCGGTGCCTACACTCTCAATGCAAATGTCCCCTTTTTGTTGGTGATCTCTTATGAAATGGTGATGGACATCAATGTGCTTTGTTCTTGCATGTTGCACCGGATTGTTGGTTAGCTTGATTGCACTCTCATTGTCACATAGCAATGGCACTTTCTTGAACTTAATTCCAAAGTCATTCAAGGTGGCCTTCATCCAAAGAATTTGTGCACAACAACTACCGGCGGATATGTATTCGGCTTCAGCGGTTGATAATGCAACACTATTTTGCTTCTTTGATGACCATGAAACAAGTGATCTTCCCAACAATTGACATGTGCCCGATGTGCTTTTTCTTTCAACCTTGCATCCCGCATAATCCGAGTCGGAGTAACCAACTAGCTCAAACTTTGCTCCTTTGGGATATCACAAGCCAACATTTGGTGTATGCTTCAAGTACCTCAATATCCTTTTTGTAGCCTTCAAATGACTTTCTCTTGGTGAGGCTTGAAATCTTGCACACATGCATACACTAAACATGACATCCGGCCTTGATGCGGTCATATAGAGTAGGCTTCCAATCATAGACCGATACAACTTTTGATCCACCATATTTCCACTTGCATCACTATCCAAGTTGTCATTTGTTCCCATTGGTGTGCTAATGACTTTGCTATCACTCATGCCAAACTTCTTGATCATGTCCTTGATATACTTGCCTTGACTCACAAAAGTACCATTCTTCAATTGCTTAATTTGAAGACCAAGAAAGTAACTCAATTCTCCAATCATGGACATCTCAAACTCATTAGCCATCATCCTTCCAAACGCATCACAAAATTCTTGATTTGTTGATCCAAATATGATGTCATCAATATAGATTTGCAATACAAATAGATCTTTTCCAATCTTCTTGATGAATAGAGTGGTGTCAACCTTGCCCATTGTGAACCCTTTAGAGAGTAGGAAATCCCTTAATCTCTCATACCATGCTCTAGGTGCTTGCTTCAAACCATACAAAGCCTTCTTCAACTTGTACACATGGTTGGGCTTCTTGTCATCTTCAAAACCGGGAGGTTGCTCAACATATACTTCTTCATTGATGTAGCCATTGAGAAATGCACTCTTAACATCCATTTGATAGAGCTTGATGTTGTGGGCACAAGCATAGGCTAGCAAGATTCTTATTGCTTCCAATCTAGCAACCGGGGCATATGTTTCTCCAAAGTCAAGACCTTCAACTTGAGTATAGCCTTGCGCTACTAATCTTGCTTTGTTCCTTACTACTATCCCATCTTAATCTTGCTTGTTTCTAAAGACCCATTTGGTTCCAATCACATTGTGTCCCTTTGGTCTCTCTACTAATTCCCATACTTGATTTCTTGTAAAGTTGTTCAATTCTTTATGCATAGCATTCACCCAATCAACATCCTTCAAAGCTTCATCTATCTTCTTTGGTTCAATGGATGACACAAATGAGAAGTGTTCATAAAATGATGCCAATCTTGATCTTGTTTGCACACCTCTTGAAATATCACCAATGATTGTATCCAAAGGATGATCTCTTGCAATACTTGTTGGTTGGAGCAATGGAACTTGATTGCTTGCACTTGCTAGATCATTGGGTTGAGATGATGTACTAGCCACTTGATCTTGATCAATGTCATGAGAGTCACTTGCACTAGCTTGATTTGTATCATCTTGCACATTTGAGTTGGAGAGCACTTGCACTTGATCATCTTCATCATCAATCACTTGCCTAGGCCTCAATTCACCAATATCCATGTTCTTCATGGCATTTGAAAGTTGAATGCATCTAACATCTTCTAAGTTCTCATTCTCTACTTATGAACCCTTGGTTTCATCAAATTCAACATCATGAACCTCCTCAAGAGTACCACTATCTAAATTCCAAACTCTATATGCTTTGCTTGTAGTGGAGTAACCAAGTAGGAATCCTTCATCACATTTCTTGTCAAACTTGCCCAATCTTGTGCCTTTCTTCAAGATATAGCATTTGCAACCAAAGACCCGAAAATATGCAATATTGGGTTTTCTACCATTCAAGAGCTCATATGGTGTCTTCTCTTTCAATGGATGACAATAGAGGCGGTTGCTATAATAGCAAGCCATGTTGATAGCTTTGGCCCAAAAAGATTGACTCACATTGTACTCACTAAGCATAGACCTTGCCATATCAATAAGTGTTCTATTCTTCCTCTCAACAAGGCCATTTGATTGGGGTGTGTACTTGGCCGAGAATTGATGTCTAATTCCAAATTCATCACACAACTCATCAATTCTAGTGCTCTTGAACTCACTACCATTGTCACTTCTAGCTCTCTTGATGGTTGTTTCAAACTTATTGTGAATGCCTTTGACAAATAATTTGAATATTGCAAATACATCACTTTTATCCACTAGAAAGAATACCCATGTGTATCTAGTGTAGTCATCCACTATCACAAAGCCATATTTGTTTTCACCGATACTTGTGTATTGTGTTGGCCCAAACAGTCCATGTGCAATAACTCAAACGCTTTACTAGTGATCATCATGCTTTTCTTAGGATGGGTGTTTCCAACTTGTTTGCCGGCTTGACAAGAGCTACAAAGCTTATCCTTTTCAAACACAACATCTTTCAAGCCTTTAACTAAGTCATGCTTAATCAATCTATTCAATTGTTTCATTCCAACATGACCAAGCCTTCTATGCCATAACCAACCCATGCTAGACTTAGTGAACAAGCATGTAGATAATCTAGCTTCACTAGCATTGAAATCAACCAAGTATAGATTCTCATATCTAAAGCCTTTGAAGATCAAGTTAGAGCCATCTACATTTATGATCTCTACATCATCTATCCCAAATATGCATTTGAATCCAAGATCACATAATTGTGCCACGGATAGCAAATTGAAATTCAAGCTCTCTACTAGCAACACATTGGATATGCTCATGTCATTGGATATTGCAATCTTACCAAGCCCTTTGACCTTGCCTTTGCCATTGTCACCAAATGTGATACTATCATAACCATCATTGCCATTGGTGTTGATTAAGTTGAACATTCTTGCATCACCGGTCATGTGTTAAGTGCACCCACTATCAAGAACCCAATGCCTTCCTCCAGCTTTGTAATTGACCTACAAAAGAAGATCAATTCTTTTTAGGTACCCAAACTTGCTTGGGTCCTTGAAGGTTAGTAACCAAGCTCTTTGGCACCCAAATGACTTTCTTCTTTGAGCCCATCCATGGTTTGCCAATGAACTTAGCCTTCACACCATTTGTACCCTTAACAAGCATATAGGAAGAATTAAGCTTAATGGAGGATACATTAGCATTTTTGCTTTTGTTGGTGCATTCATGCTCTCTATGACCAACTTGCTTGCAACTAGTGTAAAACCGACCATTGTTCTTCACAAAACTTGTCTTGTGAGGAGCAAAGGCCGCCTTGCCTTTCTTGGGGGTATAGCACAATCCCTCTTTGTAGAGAGAAGCTCTTTGGCTACCCAAGGCCATAAGCAAGCGGTCCTCACCACCATAAGCCTTAGCCAAGGTGTGAGTGAGCTTAGTTACTTCCTTCTTGAGGTTTTCATTCTCAACCACTAGTGAGGTATCACAAGTGAGACCATCACTACTAGATGAAGTAGAAGTGGAAGTGCTACCCGAAGGGTTAGGTGGAGGAATAATGATAGGCATAGATAATGATCCATCAATTATATCACAAGTTAAACCTACATTGCAAGTTTCAATATGCTTCTTTTTATTTTGCTCATCAAGTAGAGAGGAATGAGCCTTTTCAAGCTTTTTGTGAGCCTTGCAAAGCTTCTCATGGGCATCCTCTTGCCTCTCATGAGATGCATTGAGCTCCTCAAATGCTTGCTTAAGGGCTTTTAGTTCCTTACGCAAGCTTTTGCATTCCCTTCTTGAGATGTCAAAGTGTTCTCTAGCATCTTCTAGCATATCAATTAATTCATCTTTAGTAGGTTCATCATCATCATTATCACTATCACTATCATGTTCATTATCACTTCCATCATCACAAGTTTGTACCTTAGTGGCCTTAGCCATGAAGCATGATGGAGAGTCGAAAAGAGAAGGCTTCTCATTGATTGCTATACTTGCAAGAACCTTCTTCTTGGTGGTCTTGTGATCATCACTATCATCATCATCATCACTTGAGGAAGCATCACTATCCCAAGTGACCACATATGATCCACCCTTCTTCTTTTTGAAGAATGTCTTGTTCTTCTTCTCCTTCATTTCTTTCTTGTCCTTCTTCTTGTTCTTCTTGTCATCATCATTGTCGCTATTATATGGGTATTGAGCAACAAGATGATCTTTGCTTCCACACTTGAAGCATCTTCTTGACTCATCTTTGTTTTTGGATGAAGACTTCTTTCTTCTTGCACGGTAGCCTTTCTTCACCATGAACTTGCCAAACCTCTTGACAAAGAGAGCCATCTTCTCATCATCACTATCATCCCATGAATCATCATCCTCACTTGATGTTTCTTGCTTTGCTTTGCCCTTGGATGATGTGGCTTTGAATGCCACACTCTTCTTCTTGTCTTCCTTCTTCTCATCTTTCTTCTCCCTCTTTTCTTCCTTCTCATCATCATCTCTATAGGCATCATCGGTCATGATATCTCCCAAGACTTGGTTTGGTGTCATGGTGTCCAAACCACTCCTTACTAGAATAGTGACCAATGTACCAAATCTTAAGGGTAGGCATCTCAAGAACTTGTTTGAGAACTCCTTGTCCTCTATCTTCTCACCAAGTGCCTTGAGATCATTTACAATCACTTCCATCCGATGGAACATGTCTGGCACACTCTCATCTTCCTTCATCTTGAAACTAGCAAATTTATCCTTGAGAATGTATGCCTTTGCACCCTTGATTGCCTTGGTGCCCTCAAATGATTCTTCCAATTTCTTCCATGCCTCATGAGCTCTCTCAATGTTCTTGATTTGCTCAAATGTTCTCTCATCCAAAGCATCATGGATGGCACTAAGAGCAATGTCATTGTTTTGGAGTAGCAATTCTTCGGCGGCGGTGGGAGCCTCTTCATCTTCTATCTCAATTTTTGTTTCTACCACCTTCTAAATCTTCCTATTAATTGACTTGATATATGTTGTCATCTTAGCCTTCCAATAAGGATAGTTGGAGCCATAGAATTGGGGTGGCTTCTTAGTGTTGTTGATTTGAGCCATTTTAACACCGAAGGTTGTTAAGCCTCAAATAATGGTGACCTCGGCTCTGATACCACTTGAAAGGTCCTAATGGCTAGAGGGGGGGTGAATAGCCTAATAAAATTTCTATAACAACACTTAACAAAAGGATTAGACAATTATTAGGCGAAGCGAGTTTTGCGCTAGCCTACCAAAATGCAAGCCACCTACCACAATTCTAGTTTAGATGGAGTATATCCACTCAATAGCTATATCATTACACTAAGTTAGTGTGCTCTCAAAAGCTAACTAAAGAGCCACACTAACCAAACTAACAAGCTCTCACAACTAGTTACACTAAAGAGCTTGACAACTAGTTTGCGGTAATGTAAAGAGTAGGCAAGAAGGTTATACCGCCGTGTAGATGTATGAACCAATCAATCACAAGTGTGGATAACAATGAAGACCAATCATCTCGGAATCAAAGGATGAACACAATGATTTTTTACCGAGGTTCACTTGCTTGCCGGCAAGCTAGTCCTCGTTGTGGCGATTCACTCACTTGAAGGTTCACGCGCTAATTGGCATCACACGCCAAACCCTCAATAGGGTGCCGCACAACCAACACAAGATGAGGATCACACAAGCCACGAGCAATCCACTAGAGTACCTTTTGGCACTCCGCCGGAGAAAGGTCAAAAACCCCTCACAATCACCACGATCGGAGCCAGAGACAATCACCACCCTCCGCTCGACGATCCTCGCTGCTCCAAGCCGTCTAGGTGGCGGCAACCACCAAGAGTAACAAGCGAAATCCACAGTGAAACACGAACACCAAGTGCCTCTAGATGCAATCACTCAAGCAATGCACTTGGATCACTCCCAATCTCACTATGATGATGAATCAATGATGGTGATGAGTGGGTGGACTTTGGCTAGGCTCACAAGGTTGCTATATCAAAGAAAATGCCCAAAATTATGAGCCATAGCCGGCCATGGGGCTTAAATAGAAGCCCCCACTAAATAGAGCCGTTGTACCCCTTCACTGGGCACACTGCACTCTGACCGGACACACTGGTCCAACTGACCGGACCCTGGACTCAGCGTTCGGTCCACTGATGGACGCCATGTGTCACTGGCTTCAAATGTTGTTTGTCAGATTTCAATGGCTACGAAGCTGACCGGACGCTCCGGTAAAACTGACCGGACGCTGAAGCCCCAGCGTACGATCGAGTACAGTAAGGGTCTAAAACCAGTTTTCCTCGACCGGACGCGTCCGATCCACCTAGACCGGACACAGCCCAGCGTCCGGTGGGAAACCCTAGCCACTGTACCGCCAAGTCAGTGCGACCGTACGTAGGCAGTCAGCGTCCGGTGCTCTTGGATCCAGCGTCCGGTCACTTGACCGACACTGGCATCTCCTCCGTTCTCTTCACCCTTGCTCAAGTGTGCTAACCACCAAGTGTATCACCTTGTGCACATGTGTTAGCATATTTTCACAAACATTTTCAAGGGTGTTAGCACTCCACTAGATCCTAAATGCATATGCAATGGGTTAGAGCATCTAGTGGCACTTTGATAACCGTATTTCGATACGAGTTTTACCCCTCTTTATAGTACAGCTATCAAACCTAAATGTGATCACACTCTCTAAGTGTCTTGATCACCAAAAACAAAATAGCTCCTATGGTTTATACCTTTGCCTTGATCTTTTTGTTTTTCTCTTTCTTCTTTCCAAGTCCAAGCACTTGATCATCATTATGATATCAACATCATCATGCTATGATCTTCATTTGCTTCATCACTTGGAGTGTGCTATCTATCTCATGATCACTTGATAAACTAGGTTAGCACTTAGGGTTTCATCAATTCACCAAAACCAAACTAGAGCTTTCACCGTGCCAGGGGCCTCAACCGCCTCCACCAGCTTCATGACCTCCTCCTCGTCCTTCTCGTCATCCTCAGCCATGATGTAACCGTCGCTGATGGCCTCAAGGTCGATGCCGGCGTAGTGCGAGGAGACGATGGCCAGGGCACGCTTGATGCTCGTTTGCAGCGCCCCCCAGAGCCACTCGTGGACTCGGCCGCTCAACGCGATCAAGCGGCTCCCGAGGGAGCTGCCCAACTTGACCCCCCGACCTCCAGGGCCTCGCAGGCGGTACGGACAGTGCTCTATAGCGTGTTGTGCTCCTGGATCTCGGCCTCGAGCACCGCCTGCACTGCGACAGAGGCCTCAGCTGCCCGGGTGACCTCCTTCTCCAACCCTACGCCAAGACAGGCAGGATGGGGTTAAGCATGAAAGAAAACAAGCCGAACAGGGGCGCAAGCCTATGAGACTCACCCTCGGCTTTCTCCCTCCAGTTTTGGACCTCAACCCAAGAGGCTTCGGCCGCCCTAGAAGCCTCCCTCTCCAGCTCTATGTCACATCAGGGAGTTAGGGGTCGAACGCAAGAAAAACAAATAAAACAAGGGGTGCGGCTCAACAGGACTCACCCTCGGCCTTTTCCTTCTAGGCTAAGGCCTCGACCCGGGAGGCCTTGGCCACCTTGATAGCCTCTGCCAGGGCACCTTTCATCAGCCGGTGCGCGCCCTGCTCCGCCTCCAGTTGTTCGGTGACGGCCTTGGCAGAGGCCGCCTCTTGTTCGGCCTGGGACCTTAAGGTGTCCTACTCACCGGCCACCCGGGTCAGCTCCTCCTCTAGCTCCTTGATCCGTGCCGCCAAAGGGGCGGCCTGCTCCCGAGCCATGGCCACCTCGGCCTTCATGTCAGCACAGTGAAGGTGGAGGTCCTCCACCACCGTGCTCCGCGCCGACAGAAGCACATTAGCATTAGCGAGCAGGTCCTTCTGCTGCCGGAGCAGGTCCCAGACGTCCCTCTCCCGCCGAAGGAACATCGACTTCTCGAGGGACCGAGCCTCGAGCTCCTGGATAGGTAGAACAAACATCAAGCACTGCGAGGAAAACTCAGGAAAAAGATGACACGGCACGAGAAAGGAAAGCGCGTACCTGGGCAACGCCGGGCAGGTTGTCAGCCACGACGGACAGCGTTGTCCGCAGCAACCGCTCCGCTAGCTGGCAGAATTGCTCAAAGGAGCCCCAGTGCCTCCCCTCATCCACGTCCTCGAGGGCGAACAGAGGTTCCCCCTCAGGGTCGTCCTAGCTCCGCCATAAGACACGCGGGCTATCCCACCCGTGGGGCTCGGGTCGTACCCGGACGAGGGCCGAGCTCCCCTCGCCAGAAGTCAGAGCTAGCTACTCTGCGGTGCTGGCTGCCTCGGCACCCGCCACCTCCTTCCCCTGGGAAGTATCATCAGAGGAGATTGAATGAACCTCCACCTCCCGGGCGCTCTCCTGTGACGGTGGCGGGTCTTGGACCGGGGGCAGTACCGAAGCTTGCCTCGCCTCCGTCTCCGCATCGTGGGCCGCTGGCTCCGCTGCACCCAAGCCGGCCTCTGCCACCTTGGCCTCGGTGGTCCCGGGAGCTCCAGCCTCTGCCACCTCGGCCTCGGTGGTCCTGGGAGCCCTGGCGTCCGCTACCTTGGCTTTGGAAGCCCTGGAAGCCCTGGCCTCCGCCACCTTAGCCTCGGAGGTCCTAGGGGCCTCGACCTCGCCCTCGATGGCCTCAGCGATTGAAGGCGCCTCGTCTTCACCTGACTCGAGGGCCTCGGCCTCGCGGGGCGTAGGCGCCTCCTCCCCCGCCTGCTTTGTGGCCGCCTCGGTAGCCTCTCCTTGGGCGACCGGCTCCTTCGGGTCGGCCCTGGCCGATGCCGCGCCACGCTGTATGGCGGCCTACGCGTCCACCACCCATCGAGCGGTGGAGCTAGGGCTCACCTTGAGCGCCTTAAGTGGTGCCAGGGTGGGTGCTTCCGCCTAACGCTTCCGGCTGAAGACAAACCACTCACGAGGTCAGCATACGACCAAAGAACGAGTGGGAGATGCTGCAAACTCCACTGACAAAACACTTACCTTGAACGGGGACACAATAGCTTCCGCACCGCGTCCCTCATCCTTGACGACGGCGGTGGTGGTGGCGGTGGCACGGCCCTCGTGTCCGCTGGTACCGGCCGGCCCTCGCCGGACTCCAACGCCTCCTCGACCCTCTGCGAAGGCGATCGGGTCGCCCCCGCCATCGAGCCCATCGGGCTGATGGCGTACTTCCCCGACGCCCGTATCTCGGGCGTGTCAGCCTCGGCCCTAGGGCGGGCGATCGCCAGCCTCAAGGCGTCCTCTGCTCCTCCTCCTAGAGACGCCAGGCCGGTCGCCGACGCCCCGGGCGCCATCTTCCTGACGTCAGGGAGGTCATCTAGGGGACCCCACCCTGCCTCGCTCTCGTCGTCATCGCTCGAAGAATCCATCGATGACAATGACAGAGATGGCTCCACCGGGAGACCGTCGTGCCTCTATTGCCGGCGACGTTTCTCCAGCTCATCACGCTCAAGGCTCTTCCTCTTGCGCCTCACCTCCTTGACGTCCTTCCGCTCCTTGTACGCCTCGGCATGCGTCCTGTTCTCCGCCCGCCGCTCTGCGTCCTCGGGAACGGGCGGCGGGGAGGCTTGCACATCCCTCATCCCCTATAGGAATGGCAAACGCAAATAAGGGAATAGATTGAAAATGTAAGTAGCAAGGAGGCCTCAGGGGCCGCAGCGACGCGTGACTCACCAGAGAGGTGTACCCCTATGACGGGCGCATCGGGAACGGGGTTAGATCACTGCTCCTCTGCCGCCCCTCCACCATCTCTCTCACCCGACGCAGAATCTCCTCGTCGGAAAGGGTGACGGCGGACAACCGGATGCCGTCGATCGGCTCACTCGGTGTCATCTCGAATAGGCACTGCCGCTAAGACATCAACGGCATCACCCTCCGGCGGTGGAAGGCCGCCACGACCACGGCTGCCGTAAGGCCGCGGTTGCATAGCCTCTCCAGCGCCTTCAGGAGCGGCTGCAGCTTGGGCTGATCAGCCAACGGGACACCGTACCTCCACCTCTCCGACTGGCTCTCCACAACCCACCCAGTATAGGGGGGAAGCCCACCGTCATCATTGCGGAGGTAGAACCAGCTGTTGTACCAGCGGCGGTTGGACGACGCGAGCTGGGCCGGGATATAGAAGGGCTGCCTGTCTTGGCGCACTTGGAGAGTGCAGCCGCCGGCCCTCAATGCCTTCCGCATGCCCGTCGTGCCCGCCGGCTTGGTGTTGAGCCCCACCCGAAAGAAGTGGAGCCACAGCTCCCAGTGGGGGGCGATGCCTAGGTACCCCTCATAGACGGCGACGAAGATGGCTGCCTACGCGATGGAGTTAGGGTTGAAGTTGTGGAGCTCCACGCCATAGTAATGCGGGAGCGCCCGCATGAACTGGTCCGCCGGCAAGCCGAGGCCGCGCTCGTGGAAGGCCACGAAGCTCACGATGTAGCCTTCGCATGGCCTCGGCTCTGGCTTGTTCCCCAGAGCAATCCACTCTGGTCTGTTGGGGTCGGAGACCGAGCGGAGGAGACCGTCGTTGATGAGCGACTGCAGCATCGCCGTGGACACATCAGACGAACCCTAAGGATCCGCCTGGAGGACAACAGCGCCGCTGGCCATGGGTGCGGTGGAGAATGTGGCTACGGCGGTAAGGCGTGCTCTCGCTATCCCTCTCTCTCTCTCCTTTCCTCCCCCTTCTCCCTTCTTCTCCCCGGTGCTCTCTTCCTCTGTTCTTAGCAACCGCTCGAGGACAGAAAGGGCGAACGCAGATGAAAAAGGTAAGGAGGGGTGGGGCGCAGCTCGTCACGTATTTATGAGGGAGGGAAGAGGGCGAAACGGACGGGCAACAAAACTGGGGAAGTTTCCCTCAGATCTAGCGCAGTTAATCCGGATCTGACCAAACCACCCACGCGTCCACCTTCTTCTTATTAACCGCGCGCACACAGTAATGTCCCATCCACAGACATCGCGTCACATTCGACCACAGCAACGGTAGGCTCCGTTCCATCTCCCCGAGGAACCGCCTCAAAAGGTGCACCCGCCATCGTCAGCCGATGGGAAGGGAATATCCCCCACCCGATTCCTTTTAGACTAAGGAACTGGGCACCGAGCCCGTTACGGTCCAGGGGTTCGAAGGCTAGGCCCCCGAGGGTCTCAACAGCCGCCCCAGGACAAACAGAGTCAGGGATGACTATGGGTGAGCCCGTACATGGTCGAGGCCCAAGCCAGCAATTGCTTAGGATTCCCTAAGTCGTGTCCGAGACCGGTAGGGAGGTCTCTGAATGGGATCCCACCATAGGGAGGCATCGAGCCCCCGGGGCCAATCGAACAGCCCTGGGACCCACTAGAGAAGCCCTCTGGTAATTTTGGAGTGCGTCTCTAGACCGCTAGCTGACCCCTATCGAATGGGGTACGGGCCTCCACTCGGACTTACCCGGTAATAGCTCACCGGAGGTGTCATGGCTCGCCCACCGAGGGTAGCCTGGCATACTCCACCCCTCATTCCGAACGAAAAGGATGCGCGAGGGCCGCACAAAAAATACAGGGAAACTCCTGATCGCCCTCTTGCTCTGAGCAGAGGCTCGGGGGCTCTTCCTGCAACCAACCCGAGACCCAGCGACCTGAACTCGCACTCGGGGGCTCGGCAAACGCGATAAACAACCCTCCTTCCGAACAAAAAGGATGCGCAAGGGCCGCACAAAAAAGACAGGGAAACTCCTGATCGCCCTCTTGCTCCGAGCAGAGGCTCGGGGGCTCTTCCTGCAACCAAGCCGAGACCCAGCGACCCGAACTCACACTCGGGGGCTCGGCAAACACGATAAAACCCCTCCTTTCAAACGAAAAGGATGCGCGAGGGCCGCACAAAAAAGACAGGGAAACTCCTGATCACCCTCTTGCTCTGAGCAGAGGCTCAGGGGCTCCTCCTGCAACCAAGCCAAGACCCAACGACCCGAACCCGCACTCGGGGGCTCGACAAACGCGACAAAACCCCCCACTCAACAAGGAAAAAGCCTCTGGAGGAATAAATCCACTCCTCCAGGGCCTCGGGGGCTACACCCGGCGGGTGCGCTCGCGCGCACCCACCGAAGCCTCGAGCACAAAACATAATCCTGACGAGAGCTGCTGCGAGCCAAGTCTCATCAAAACCTCAGGGAGACTACTCGCACTCCCCCCGAGGCTCGGGGGCTACTGTCGGATACCATAAAAGGGGTACCCTAAGCAAGAACCAAAAAAATTGCTTAGACCTTGTAAATAACGAAACCAAAAAACAACCGCAGGCGAACCCATCACATCCGAGGCCCGGCTAGACCGCCCGGCCCACCTCGAACAAATATCCGGGCTCGCCTGAAGCGGGCTCAGCCCAAAACCATACCACAAGGCCTCGGATGAGGTACCGATTCTCTGATTCGCCCGAGGCCCCGCGCCGCAAGGCCTCGGACGAGGTACCGATTCTCCGCCTCGCCCAAGGCCCCGCGCCACAAGGCCTCGGACGAGGTACCGATTCTCCGATTCGCCCAAGGCCCCGCGCCACGAGGCCTCGGACGAGCACTCAATTACCGACTCGCTTGAGGCCAGCTCGGCAACGACCCCGTCACCGCCGCCTTGACCGACTTCTCTGACAGGACGTCACATCCAACCAACGCGTCCAACCACTCCCGCGACGTCAGCCGAATGACGACACGATACAGCGGAGTGGCCGACGAGACAGGAGTCACATCGACGCCATGCCGTCCGGGACAGGACGGGGCAGAGGTTATCGGCCGCTGTGCTCGGCGCTATGCCCACGACTGACACCCGTGCTGCACTGTGCTGCCTAACCCCTGCTCCAAGGACAGCGCGGCGTGGAAAGTCAAGTCCAGGTCTCTGTAGCCTCGAAATCGACGCACAAGACCAACTGCTCCCTCCGAGCCTCGGCTATCCGCTTCCGGGCTCTTATAGCCTCGGGACTCGCGTCCGCCGAGCCCCCCACAATGGTTCAGCCTCTGCACCAACTAGGCCTCGGCTCTCTACGTTGTCAGCACTTTGGGACCGGCACGTCGTCCGCAGTACGCGCCATACCCTGCGTCAAGCTGCAGGAGTTCCCACGTCGTGCACAGGGCCAAGCTCCTGTATCCTCGGAGTCAGCACACCCACGCCGTCGCATCTACCCAGCCTCGGCACTCCGCGCCGGTCAAACATACAGTGACCAGCACGCCTCCAACAGAAGAAGGCGCGCCTGCCACCATAGGAGCTCCCACGTCGCACAGGATCAGGCGTGACCGACGCGTCGCTCCAGTGCACCGAGGACAAGGCCGCTCCACCGACCATGCCGCCACAGTGACGAGCTACAGGGCTCGGACAAACCGCCTCTGCTCACAAAACGCCACGTAGCAAATACATGTACCGCCCCTGTGCCTCCCTTCGACTATAAAAGGGAGTAACCAGGGCCGCTTCTAGAGAGACACGTGCAAGCAACGCACAACGCTCTGTAACACGTACGCTTCCTCACTGCAAGAGATCAACATCTCAAGCAACCCACGCCACTCTACGCAGAGACCTGGGACTAGCTCCCTCTCTCGCCCAGCTTGTAAGCCCCTACTACGAGCACCTCGGTGCAAGGAATACAAGATCGCTCCCTCAGACTGGACGTAGGGCACCTATTGCCTGAACCAGTATAAACCTTGTGTCTCTTTGCATCACCATCCAGGATTAGGGACACGCAGTACATTTTCACTAGTCGGTTGAGGACCCGCCGGTCCAAAACACCGACACTAACCTTGTGCCTAGTGTTTGTGAGTAGTAGAATTTAAATTTAGGTTATTCACATCTCTTTAGCCATTCAAAAATCTTTTCACGTATATTATAGATGTTGATTTGAAATTGTGGGGTTTTAGTCCCTCCTTACTCGTTGAGTTGTTGAAGTTAGGTGTTAGACTAGCATAACTTGAATTGAGGACGGAAACATAAGCCGGTTAGTAGAAATGTGTGATTGATCTCACGTAGAAAGTGGATTTGAGCTATTTAAACTCTTGAACGTTACACCGCCCATGAAAAATAAATCTGACTCACTCAAAAAAAAAATCTACAGTGGTGTAACTAATGGAGCTACGCTCGATTCGCCAAGTAAGTTCATGGGCTTCTTTTTTATTCTTTCTTTTTGTTTCTTTTTCCTCCTGAAACAGAAGATATGAAATATATTGTAGTCCATCAACCAACATGTTGTAGTAGGAATGTAGGATGGTCGATCACTTCACTTACGATCCGGTAATTATGATGGCGTGTGAGAGTGAGTGATGATTACTGGTGGCATTATATTAGAAGAACGCCTGCAGGGTTGTGCGAGGAGAATGATCGAGAGGATTTGGCAATGGCTGCCTGCATCCATTGCATGTGGAGCCCTATCGATTTGTCTCGATTGGGTGCGGTCCACTTCCACGCCGGATGCTGGAATGCAGAATGCTCTAGTCGATTGTGCTAGCTAGCTGCTGCTTCCGTAGGATCCAACACTGATCATTCGTGCGTGCTTAGTACTGGTGGCAGAGCCAGTATTATAGTATATATGCAACCCTTTGTTTAGCTAGCATGCATGCCATTGCGACGCGACACTAATCATGCCTGCATGTTTGGTCAATCAATTACTAGTCGTTACAGAGAAATCTAGGTAGAATGTCTGGGTGTGCGCAATATGCATGTCCATACGCGCCATTTGAGCTGAAACCTTGCAGGCTACAATTTGTTGAGGAGTCTTTTGAAAAGCCTCGTCTTGGAAGTACGTGTTTAAGACGTTGGCCGCCTCAGGCAGATGGTTATCATGATTCATGGGTAAAACTATACAAACTTTCCAGAGTTATTTAAAACTGATATATCGTCTATGCTCTCAGTCATGAGTGAATTCTTTTGGATTAGATGGTTCAATGAATGGTTTGAAATATGTCTAATCTTGATGTTAATTAATTCTATTCACTTGGGCCTCTAAGCATAACCAAGCAACTTAGGCTTAATAAATAAAACATGACCAATTAAAAATACTTACCGCGATACAACCAAGTCAAGCCTTTTGAGTCTTGCATAAGCTCGCACTTGCTTAAAGGTTTAATAATATATTAGATGGGTACTAAATGGTGGTTCAAGTGTGGAGGGGCTTTTGTAAGGAGTTCCAAGAGTGCTAGACGAGTACTCTCCCAATCAACCGCCTCTGTGGATTATGAAGTCTTGAAGAAACGTTTGAGAAAAGTTTCTGATGTACTCTATTATAAATGTAAGTCTTAATGTAACTATGCTTACGACATATAATGGATCATTGTTTCTAATATTTCTCATATTTGTCGATATATTTGTTGTATGGACAACCTAGGCACATATATAGTTAGCGTTTGGTTTTCTTTGAAAACCAGGTGTGATACCCACCCACCTAGGGTGTTCACCTATGTAGAGAAAAAAAATAACATTCTGCATTCGTAAATATTAAAAATTCTAAGAGTTTTGCTTTGGAAAAAATTCTATGTACCTAAACCCTATGAATTAGATCTGGCACTATATTGTTATGTTCCCACTTGTTGTCATTATAAAACATTGGTTAGCCAAATAGCATGTCTATAATTTAGTTCAACTTGCAAATATACGTGTGCATTATAACATGAGAAAAAAAAACTACCAAACGTTAATAGGAAACGAGGACGTGAATGTTAAATATCTATTTATGCTTTACGCTCTCTATAAAATTTAAAATCTATAATTTACTTTATAATGACTATGACATCCATATATGTGTTATTAATATTCATAATAATATGATAATGTCATATTAAGTCTTCATCGAATCGAAATACTATCTTAGTAGTTTTTTTTTTCTTTTGTTATATGACACATAAAAAATATGTCAACTTAATTTTCATACCATCTCTGTGTTGAAAGAGCTAAATATTGAGTTCTTGGTTTTTCTTCGAGGACCCATAAAAATATGTAATTCTAATATCTGATTAAAGTCGGTAAGGAGATAGTTGTCGTCATGTTAAGGATTTGGTGATTATGACGGAGAGATTTGTCTATTTTCACATGACAGCTCTTGTCGTGGATTTACACTCATATACGCATATAACTTTGAGATACATTGATTTAGATTAAATTGGATAACAAAGTGTTTACCATTTCATTAATTAGTTGGACGGTTCTAATAAAAATAAGTTTTATTCTAATTAAAACTACATCAACGTTTATTTATTTTGTGGGGAAAGATCAAGGATCTAATGACTTATAATATTGCATTTATTATTTATTTTTGTTTTATTATAAGAAAAAACAGATATAATAGATATAAGTGTTGGTCTTTGGACTTAATAAATAGTACTAGTGCCTCCGTTTCAATCTATAGGTCATTTTGGTATTTTAAATACACAACTTTTGGTATTTCAATTTATAGGTCGTTGGCATTTCTAAATATAAAACTTTTACCAAAATGAACTATATTCTAAAACAAACTATATTTTAGAACAGAGTGTGGTAGTGAAAAACTCCCGAATTTCTAATTTTTGTAGACGCATGGAGCGCTAATTCACTGCGAGAAATGTCGATCGAAATCACAAAAGTCTGTGAAGAAGTGCTACGAGTGCGAGGGAAATCAATTTGGTGGACCCTGTGCGACCCCACGCCACATGGCGTGTGGAGAAACCCTGTTTGCTTTTTTTATAATTCGTTTTTTTAGCTTTGTTTTAACCGAAATAGTATTTTTCTCAAACAGTTTCGGCTTGTTTTTTCAACGAAGCTAACGGCGCCAAAGTCTCTGCTGATATCTAGAGCAAAAGTGCTACGAGTGCGCGAAGAGACGTTGCTATCAAGCAAACCCAGAAAATGGCGGCTTCCTTCCTCTTGCCGCATGCATTCCTTTCTCCTCGTGTCGTGCCTGCTTGCATTCCCACTCTGCCACCGCCACTCCCACTCCACTGCCATCACCCTCGCTCCCTCTCTGGCTCTCTCCAGGACTTCATCACTCTGTCTCTTACCGATGTCTCCACGCCTCACGCTCACCTCACTCCTCTTCCTCGTCCACGCGGCCGCCGCCGGCGACAGCCGGCGGGCGCTGCACGAGCCGCTCTTCCCCATCGAATGGACCCCGCCGCCGTCCACCACGGCGCCGCCAGCACCGGGATTCGCAGCCGATCCCTCCACGCCCGTCCCACCCGTCGACAACGACGGGCCGGCGCTGCTCCCCGCTCCGCCGCCACCGGACACCGTCGCCGCGGACGCCTCTTCGTCCCGCACGGGCCCGGCCCCGCGCCTCCACGGCGGCGGCGGAGGAACGCCCAAGGCCGCCATTATCGTCGCCTCCGCCGCCGCGGCTGCCGTCCTCGCGCTGCTCGCCTTCGCCGCCGCGTTTCTCCTCACGGGCCGTCTCGCGCGGCGGCACCCCGCATGGGCGCACAAACCGCCCGGCCTCGCCGCCGCCGCGCACCCTGGGCCTGCCTCCGCGGTCGTGCTGCACGCCGACGCCGTGGGCACCTCTGCGGCGGCGGCGGCCTCGTCGTCGGGTGCCACTGCCACACCGTACCGGAAGGCCCGCTCGGAACGCGCCAGGCGGGGCATGTGCCGCGACGTCGACACCGTCCCGAGCCCGGAACTCAGGCCGCTCCCGCCGCTTCGGCGCGCGGGGTCGTCCGACGAGGACGCCGCGTACTACACGCCGGGCCAGCGCTCGGCGGGGTCCGCCGGCGCCGAGGGCGCCGGGACGTGGAGCGAGGCCAGCGCGTCCAGCCCACGGACCACCACACCCTCCCGCCGCAGCCTCCCCAGCCTTACCAGCGATTTCTTCCCACCCACGCCCCTCCTGCGCCACGCTCCCGACGCACTCTGCCGCGGATCCGCTTCTCCGCCGGCTCCGCCTCGGATATGATGAAGCAAATGGTCTCGCCACCCTCCAACCCACCTCCTCCACCACCGCCGCCACCAGCGCCAAGATGCACCAACGCAATCCCAAAACCTCCGCCACCACCACCGGGGCCATCCGCTGCACCATTATCAACGCGCCGGCTTCACAAACCAGAGCAAACAGAGGGGCCAAGTGTCGCTGCGCCGAGAACACCCGTCATGGCGGTGAACAAGGACAATGACGGCATGCCAATTCGGACGTACGATGATCCTGCCGGTGACAAAGCCCGTCCCAAGCTGAAGCCGCTGCACTGGGACAAGGTCCGGGCGTGCTCCGACCGCGACATGGTCTGGGACCGGCTCAAGTCCAACTCATTCCACTTAAGATACATTCTCAGAGTTTCTTCGTTCCCTAGCTTAGCCTCCTTCCCCCTCACTCTTAGGTTGCTGCTTTACTGTTTCCTGTAATCTTTTGGACCCTTTTTTTTTTAATAAATGTGCCGTAGGGGTGCAAACCCCTCCAGTTTCCCTGAAAAAAAGATACATTCTCAGACACACGATTAGTAAATCATTAAAAACTGTGATGTTGACATGAGTTTCTGGCAGGTTGGATGAGGACATGATCGAGGTGCTTTTCACGAACAATGCTGCAAATGCACCTCCTAGGGACACACTGAAAAAACCTGGAGTGCCGCAATGTAGTGCCCAAGAGAAGGTCCTTGATCCTAAGAAGGCACAGAACATTGCCATCCTGCTGCGCGCACTCAATGTCACTCTGGAAGAGGTCTCCGATGCACTGCTAGATGGTGAAAAATTCTTTGATTGATGGATATTTCTGATGCCAGAATATTTACCTAATAGGAGCTAGTAGTCATGGATTCTAAGGTAACCTCAACTAATATCTGTCTTGACTGACCATTATGTATAAGTTGTTGGTCGTTAATTAGTTATGATGTGGACATTTCTAAGGTAACCTCAACACTATAATTTGCTGAAATATTTGACTGTACAGGAAAGCTCTGAATATCCAATCATCCATATGTGTTTGTATCACAGCATCTGACGGAACTCAGAGTACTTGTTAGCAGATCGTTTCATTATGCATGTAGTTTGATTCTTCATCTTGAGCGTACTGCCGTACTCTGAATAAACTTGGCAAACCAGTTCACAGCAAGCATCATATACATTCTAATATCAGATTACTGTAATTTTGGACTGAATATTTTTAGAATTAACATGTTTGGAAGCTTAGTATATTTTAATGCTCATATCAATGGGTATTGATATATTTTGAGGACTTCAGATTCAAATTAAGGCAAATATGCAATACATACTGCTCCAGAATTTTCAGTCAGCTCCATGACAGCATTCAAAGCTATTCTGTCTAGTTCTACTCACAATGTTTATTGCTACTGACATTCTTAAATAGGCAATGATGGGGGCGGATTTGTTGGAAACCTTAGTAAGGTGGTGTCTAGATCCAGTGACTAAAATTTAGGAGGTTGTCGGGAGAATGTTGCATAGGGTGTTCGGATACTAATAAAAAAACAAATTATATAATCTGTTAGTACTCCGCGAGACGAATTTTTTAAGCCTAATTAATCCGTCATTAGCACATATATTACTGTAGCACCACATTATCAAATCATGGACTAATTAGGCTTAAAAGATTTGTCTCGCAAATTAGTAATAAACTATGCAATTAGTTTCATAATTAGTCTATATTTAATACTCCATGCATGTGTCAAACATTCGATGGGACAGCAACTAAAATTTAGGAGGAGCAACCAAACACCACCTAAAGATGGCTCCTACAAAAAAGGAAGAACTGAAACTTCGAAACTTTACTAGAGATTTAGACTATCTCCAACAATAACACATAAAATACAAGACTCATTCAACGTTTGGGTAGCACTACAATCAAAGGGTTCAATACCCATTCGATATTCTCTCCAACAATAGGACCTAAAAGAGAATCCTTTCTGCAAACGGGTTTCCAGAAGAGAGGATACTCATATTTGGGTTGTACCTCTCAGGCAACCCAAAATGGATCTCCTGTATAGATACTCTATTAAAGGCTAATTTTTGGTCTCCTACTACCCATTTTATGTTTGGATGTCTATACATATCACCTATTGGAGACAGTCTTATCAAAGCTTGGTTCCGCAGAGCGTTTTCTCAAGGCACTACTTGATATCCCTTTCTCCTTCAAAAGAGTTGATGCTATGCTCTATCGAGCAAATTTTGAGAGCGAAATTAATTACCTCAGGAAATCTTTCGAAACATTAGAGGTATGCTTTCACTTTGCATAGTATTGTAGTTTATATGATCAGTGGCTGCACATGAATTTGTATATTCATCATCATTTACTATCTATTGCCTGTAAGGCTCTGTAACCAATATGGGTAATTTATTATGAATTTTTAGACTGCACAACTGCCAAAGTGTAGAACAAAGTAATTGTTTTGCAACAAACTCTTCATTCACAATCGTAGATTTGAACAGTTCGTAGCATATCGGTCACTGCCCTTCAGCCATTGCCAGCTGGGCACTTACGTGCATCTGACAGTGGCACCCCTGGAACATCTTCAGGCGTAATACTGTAATAGCTTGTCTAGTTATTGGCAAAATTAATTATAAGCCCTTTTTAGCAATGATGCAACTGTATGTATGAGTGGCTGACATTATTGGCATGGTTTTGCAGGGAGCTTTGTGATGATTTAAAAGGCAGTAGATTGTTCCTGAAGCTATTTGAAGCTGTCCTGCAAGTTGGGAACCGAATGAATGTTGGCACAAACCGTGGTCAGGCAAAAGCTTTCAAGCTGGACACTCTACTCAAACTCGCAGACGTCAAAGGGACCGATGGCAAAACCACCTTGCTACACTTTGTTGTCCAAGAAATCGTCCGGTCTGAAGACGCAAAATCTGAGAAAGCCGTAGAAGATGAGGCCAGAAATATCGTGAAAGACGAAATGTTCCGTAAGCAAGGGTTGAAAGTTGTATCTGGGATTCTGGGCTGAGCAATGAGCTCGGGAATGTCAAAAAAGCAGCTAGCATGGATTTCGATGTGCTGCACAGCTATGTATCCAATCTTCAGACCGGTCTTGGCAAGATCAAGTCGATCCTCCTGCTCGAGAAGCAGTGCACCGAAGGCCAGAATTTTTTCGCGAGGATGCGTGATTTTCTCAAGGAAGCTGAGATGGAGATCAAACAAGTCCGGTGCGACGAGGAGAGGGCTCTGGGAAGAGTGAAAGAGATCACTGAGTATTTCCATGGTGATGCTGCAAAGGAGGAAGCGCACCCTCTGAGGATATTCATGGTGGTGAGGGACTTCCTGTCCATGCTGGACCATGTCTGCAAGGAGGTCAGCCAGCAGGACAGGACGGTTGTTGGATCTGCAAGGTCCTTCCGTATGTCAGCAACCACGGCAATGGCGAACCTGAAAATGTACGGCCAGCATGCAAGAGAAGACGACGAAGAAGACGGTTGGTCGCTGTAGGAAATGGGGATCAGGGACAGGGAGGAGGGAAACGAACAGAACCACAAGAACCCTACATAGATGAATATTGTTACATCTTACCATAGCACACATACGTAAGTTTTGATAAGTACGAAGATAGGGTCAAATCATATGTTGTATAATTATGGATGCATCGAATTCTTTCTTGTACAAAATAAGTAAGTAGCTGAGAATATTTTGTTTTGTGATCCTATAGATATATATAATCCCTTTGGAATAGAAAGCGAAGTTATTTTTTTTAACACCACCAGGAGAACTGGCATATCATATAAGAACTCGAATGCACCCGTAATGTCAGTGTGCTCAAACATGGATGAGATTGTCCGAGGTTTTCAATGAAAAATGTAACGGGGCTCTATATTAATTAACGTTTTAATCTTCAGGTGATATTTATGACGACAAGTTCTTTCGAAGCTATTTCAGAATTCTTATGATGTTTCAGTGCTACTCTTGTACATAAACACCTCTTTTCACTACTTTAATTGAAAGGCAGAGATCCTGCCATTTCTTTCAAAAAAAAAAGATGTTTCAGGGCTACTAAAGAAAATTTTGTAGTAATTTTTCCGTCAGACCAATTGGACAACATGTACTGCAAGCAAGAGTGTCAAGATTTGATAGGTTGTCAAACTCCACGCGAGATATGGAATTTTTTTTCTTAGTACTTAGCATTTTAGAAACGCAAGCTTGTCTTTTGAACACCTTTAAAGGAAAATAAGAAGAGCATGCAGGATTGCAGGAGAACAAAAGTATTGGCCTGTTAAATTTGAATTGTGCTTTCTCGCAAAAGGAAATTGAATTGTGCTAGCTAAAGGGCAGAGAAAATGAAAAAGAGTGATAACAAATGAAGAGCAGCTCCCGGTGAAGCAATCATCATCGTTGTTTCTGCTCCGTTGTGCTTGCTGAACTTGATCATTCTCGAAGTTGCACACACAAGCGATATGATCTCTGTTACCCATATATATTTGCATAAAGATAAAGAGACCAAAGCATGATTACGGACAAGATATACGTTTCATGACTTTTTCTGCAGGAAAACTTCGTTGCATCTTTCTTTCTATCCGAAGGATATCATAGCGCCGTGCATGAGAATGGAAGGACCTTGATGCATTCGAGCAGCAAAAGTCATTTTGTAGCATAGATATAGAAGATCGAGACCAGAAATACAAACTTTCAGTATATAAACATTAGTTGTGTTAGATTAACTTCATCACAGAAAATGACCACGGAGAGCACAACATAAAAAGGGGAGACAAACCTCACTCATCAGCCTAGGATTTGTTTTGACTTTATCCCTAGGCCTTGGTTAGTTTTGGACTTCAGCTAAGCCGGGCTATAGCGAGGGGTTTGGCCCATAGGTAAGGTGAACTAGACCGCTACACACTCTAACAAGTATCATCAAAACCTAAGAGCTTCTCCAACCACTATTTGTCTAAACGAATCGTTTAGTCCGTTTAAATAACATTTAAATAGTAAATGAAGGCCACACGTGTCGTTTAGACCCTAATGGTGATTAATACGGTTCAACCATTTAAGCCCGTTAAAACAGTCTAAATGATCAAAACAAAACGAGTTAAACATGATTATATGAGCCAAAATGCCACTTAATTCACCATTTAGTCAACTAGAGGATTATAACTACGACATTTGGTACCAAACTAATTAACATCGTAAGTATATGAGATGGAGTGGATTTAATTTCTTCCAAACAAATTATTGAGGCTTTTACCTGTGTGCCTTTAAAAAAGTTGTTAATTACCTACAAGCCATTAAAAAGTTGAGCTCTCACAGATGCCACTGCTCTGAACTCTTTTTTGTCCCCGAAGCCATTTCATTTAGTTTTATCTCCAACGGTGTCAAACAGATAGATGAAATGACCACTTTGCCCTGCAGTGGGGCCCGTTTGTCAGCCACCCAAACTTTCGTCTCTCTCTTCTCTTCCATGTAGCCAAGCGAAGCCACCGAGTGACCCGCAGTCGGCACCCTGGGCACCGCCTGCGGAGGCGCGGACGGCGCGGCCACCGTTTATCGCCCCTGCATGGGGGATGCCATCCCGGTGGCCGAATCAACACGCTGGCCACCGTAAGTAGGGGCTCCAGCACCTCAACACGCCGCCAACTAGCAGGCCACCGTGAATCCCGCGTCGCCGCCAACGAGCAGTCCGCCAGACGCCACCCAACCATGAATCCCACACCGAGTGCCACCCACAACTGATGACGAGGAAGTCGTGGCCACAGGTGTCGAGGATTATGTTGTGGTCCTTGAAGGGTCGCTCGAGCGCACGAATTTGCTTCTCCAACTCCAAGTCTCTCTCAACTCTCGTTGCGCCGCTGCCGCCAGCTACTCTTCCTGCTCAATACGGCGTCCAGGGGGCAGCGTTGCCGCCAGCCACTCACCCCGCGGTACTGCGTGCCCAGGGCCAGCGCCGCGTCACACCGGCTGCTCGCCCTGCATGGTACAACATCCATGGGCAGCACCGCCGCCAGCCACTCACCCTGATCTGCTTCCAGAACCCCTCAAGACGGAAGATGAAGGAGTTGGACACTACCAGATTCAGCTTCTTTGTCGAGTGCCTCAGGCACTCGGCAAAGGCCGATATACACTTGGCAAAGGTGAAAGCTCTAGTTTGGTTTTGGTGAATTGATAAAACCCTAAGTGCTAACCTAGTTTATTAAGTGATCATGAGATAGGTAGCACACTCCAAGTGATGAAGCAAATGAAGATCATAGCATGATGATGATGATATCATAATGATGATCAAGTGCTTGGACTTGGAAAGAAGAAAGAGAAAAACAAAAAGCTCAAGGCAAAGGTATAAACCATAGGAGCTATTTTGTTTTGGTGATCAAGACACTTAGAGAGTGTGATCACATTTAGGTTTGATAGCCGTACTATTAAGAGGGGTGAAACTCGTATCGGAATGCGGCTATCAAAGTGCCACTAGATGCTCTAACTCATTGCATATGCATTTACAATCTAGTGGAGTGCTAACACCCTTGAAAATGTTTGTGAAAATATGCTAACACACGTGCATAAGGTGATACACTTGGTGGTTGGAACATTTGAGCAAGGATGAAGAAGATAGAGTCGAAGAGGAGTTAGTCGCGCTAGTTACAGAGTGATCGGACGCGTCCGGTATGTGACCGGACACGTCCGGTATCTTGGCGACAGACTCAGCGACCGAACACGTCCGGTCGCCACACCGGACGCATTCGGTGTGAACCAGAAATAGTAGTATACGGAGGACAGCCAATCGGACGCTGGCAGCATCTGGTCCGGTACCACCGGACGCGTCCGGCCGAGCTAGGGTGCTTACTGTACTCCACCGAACGCTGCGGCTCAGCATCCGGTCATTTGTGACTCTGCGTCTGGTGTGAGCGTCCGGTCGTCAGTAGAAGGGGCAGCAATGGCTAAGTTTGATTTGAACTGGACACGTGGCAGTCTGGGGCTACCGGACACGCCCGGTATGCCGACCAGACGCGTCTGGTATTCACGACCGGAGTGTCCGGTGCTGCGTCCGGTCAGTTGGACAGGAGCATCCGGTCAGCCCGTGTTATGCCCAGTGAAGGGGTATAACGGCTCTATTTCGTGGGGGCTTCTATTTAAGCCCCATGGCCGGCTGTAGCTCACAACTTTTGGCCATTTTCATTGACATAGCAACCTTGTGAGCTTAGCCAAAGCCCTCCCACTCATCTCCATCATTGATTCATCATCTTTGTGAGATTAAAAGTGAATCCAAGTGCATTGCTTGAGTGTTTGCATCTAGAGGCACTTGGTGTTCGTGTTTCGCTGCGGATTTCACTTGTTACTCTTGGTGGTTGCCGCCACCTAGACGGCTTGGAGCAGCGAGGATCGTTGAGCGGAGGGTGGTGGTTGTCTCCGGCTCCGATCGTGGTGATTGTGAGGGGTTCTTGACCTTTCCCCGGCGGAGCGCTAAAAGGTACTCTAGTGGATTGCTCGTGGCTTGTGTGATCCTCATCTTGTGTTGGTTGTGTGGCACCCTATTGAGGGTTTGACGTGTGAAGCCAATTAGCGCGTGAACCTGCAAGTGAGTGAATCGCCAAAATGAGGACTAGCTTGCCGACAAGCAAGTGAACCTCGGTAAAAAATCATTGTGTTCATCATTGATTCTAAGGTGATTGGTCTTCATTGATATTCATCCTTGTGATTGATTGGTTCCTTCATCTACACGGTGGTATAACCTTCTTGATCACTCTCTTTACTTTACCGCAAACTAGTTGACAAGCTCTTTAGTGTAGCTAGTTATGAGAGCTTGCTTGCTTGGTTGGTGTGGCTCTTTAGTTAGTCTTTGAGAGCACATTAACATAGGGTAGTGTCATAGCTATTGTGTGAATATATATTATCTAAACTAGAATTATGGTAGGTGGCTTGCATTTTGAGTAGGCTAGCGCAACACTTACTTCGCCTCATATTTGTCTAACCATTTTGTTAAGTGTTGTTGTAGAAATTTTTATTAGGCTATTCACCACCCCCTCTAGTCATTAGGACCTTTCAAGTGGTATCAGAGCCAAGGTCACCGTTATTTGAGGCTTAACAACCTTCGGTGTTAAAATGGCTCAAATCAACAACACCAAGAAGCCACCCCAATTTGATGGCTCAAATTATTCATATTGGAAGTCAAAGATGACCACACATATCAAGTCAATCAATAGAAAGGTGTGGAAGGTGGTAGAAACCAAAATTAAGATTGATGATCCAGAAAATCCCACCATGGCCGAAGAAGTGCTTCTCCAAAATAATGACATTGCTCTAAGTGCCATTCATGATGCAATTGATGTGAGAACATTTGAGCAAATCAAAAATATTAAGATGGCTCATGAAGCTTGGAAGAAATTGAAAGAATCATTTGAGGGTACTCAATCCATGAAGGGTGCAAAGGCATATATTCTTAGAGAGAAGTTTGCAAGCTTCAAGATGAATGAAGATGAGAGTGTGCCGGACATGTTCCATCGGATGGAAGTGATTGTCAATGATCTCAAAGCACTTGGTGAGAAGATAGAGGACAAGGACTTCTCCAATAAGTTCTTGAGATGTTTGCCCGCAAGATTTGGCATGTTGGTCACCTTACTAGTGAGGACCGGTTTGAACACAATGACACCAAACCAAATCTTAGGAGATATCATGACCGATGATGCATATAGAGATGATGATGAGAAGGAAGAAAAGAAGGAGAAGAAAGATGAGAAGAAGAAGAGCGTGGCATTCAAAGCCACAACATTCAAGGGCAAAGCAAAGTAAGAAACATTAAGTGAAGAAGATGAATCTTGGGATGATGATGATGATGATGATGATGAGAAGATGGCTCTCTTTGTCAAAAGATTTGGCAAGTTCATGGTGAAGAAAGGCTACCATGCAAGAAGAAAGAAATCTTCATTCAAGAACAAAGAAGAGTCAAGAAGGTGCTTCAAGTGTGGAAGCAAAGATCATCTTGTTGCTCAATGTCCATACAATAGCGACAATGATGATGACAACAAGAAGAACAAGAAGAAGGACAAGAAGGAAAAGAAAGAGAAGAAGGACAAGATGGCCTTCAAGAAGAAGAAGGATGGTTCATATGTAGTCACTTGGGATAGTGATGCTTTCTCAAGTGATGATGATGATGATAGTGATGATAACAAGACCACCAAGAAGAAGGTTCTTGCAAGCATTGACATCAATGAGAAGCCTTCTCTCTTTGAATCTTCATCATGCTTCATGGCTAAGGCCACTAAGGTACAATCTCGTGGTGATGAAAGTGATGAAGAACATGATGATGAAAATGAAAATGATAGTAATAGTGATAATGATGAACCTACTAAAGATGAATTATTTAACATGCTAGAAGATGCTAAAGAACATTTTGACATTAAGAGAAGAGAATGTAAGAGCTTGAATAAGGAGGTAAAAGCCCTTAAGCAAGCCCTTGATGAGCTCAAAGCAACTCATGAGAAGCTAGAGGAAGCCCATGAGAAGCTTGGCAAGGCTCACAAAAAGCTTGAAAAAGCTCATTCCACTTTGCTTAATGAACAAGATAAAAAGAAGCATGTTGAAACTTATGATGTAGGTGTAACTTATGATTTAATTGATACATCACTATCTATGCCTATCATTGTTGCTACTACTAACCCTTCTTGTAGCACTTCCACTTCTACCTCATCTGGTAGTGATGGTCTCACTTGTGATGCCTCACTAGTGGTTGAGAATGAGAACCTCAAGAAGGAGGTCACTAAACTCACTCACACCTTAGCTAAGGCTTATGGTGGTGAGGACCGCTTGCTTATGTGCTTGGGTAGTCAAAGAGCTTCTCTCTACAAAGAGGGATTGGGCTATAACCCCAAGAAAGGAAAAGCGGCCTTTGCTCCTCATAAGACTAGTTTTGTGAAGAACAATGGTCGGTATTGCACTAGTTGTAAGCAAGTGGGTCACAAAGAGCAAGAATGCAAAAACAAGAGCAAAAATGCTAATCTATCCTCCATTAAGCTTGATTCATGCTATATGCTTACTAGGGGTACAAATGGTGTAAAGGCTAAGTTTATTGGTAAACCATGGATGTGCTCAAAGAAGAAAGCCATTTGGATACCAAAGAGCCTAGTGACTAATCTTTAAGGACCCAAGCAAGTTTGGGTGCCTAAAAAGAATTGATCTTCTTTTGTAGGTCAATTATAAAGCCAGAGGAAGGCATTAGGTTCTTGATAGTGGGTGCACTCAACACATGACCGGTGATGCAAGAATGTTCAACTCAATCAACACCAATGACAATGATGGTTATGATAGTATCACATTTGGTGACAATGGCAAAGGCAAGGTCAAAGGGCTTGGTAAGATTTCAATATCCAATGACATGAGCATATCCAATGTGTTGCTAGTAGAGAGCTTGAACTTCAATTTGCTATCTGTGGCACAATTGTGTGATCTTGGATTCAAATGCATATTTGGGGTAGATGATGTAGAGATCATAAGTGTAGATTGCTCTAACTTGATCTTCCAAGGCTTTAGATATGAGAATCTATACTTGGTTGATTTCAATGCTAGTGAAGCTAGATTATCTACATGCTTGTTCACTAAGTCTAGCATGGGTTGGTTATGGCATAGAAGGCTTGGTCATGTTGGAATGAAACAGTTGAATAGATTGATTAACCATGACTTAGTTAGAGGCTTGAAAGATGTTGTGTTTGAAAAGGATAAGCTTTATAGCTCTTGTCAAGCCGGAAAATAAGTTGGAAACACCCATCCTAAGAAAATCATGATGAGCACTAGTAAAGCATTTGAGTTATTGCATATGGATTTGTTTGGGCCAACACAATACACTAGCATTGATGGTAACAAATATGGCTTTGTGATTGTGGATGACTACATTAGATACGCATGGGTATTCTTTCTAGTGGACAAAAGTGATGTGTTTGTAATATTCAAATCATTTGTCAAAGACATTCACAATGAATTTGAAACAACCATTAAGAGGGTTAGAAGTGACAATGGTAGTGAGTTCAAGAATACTAGAATTGATGAGTTATATGATAAATTTGGAATTAGACATCAATTCTTGGCTAAGTACACACCTTAATCAAATGGCCTTATTGAGAGAAAGAATAGAACACTCATTGATATGGCAAGGTCTATGCTTAGTGAGTACAATGTGAGTCAATCTTTTTGGGCCGAAGCTATCAACACGGCTTGCTATTGTAGCAATCGCCTCTATTGTCACCGATTGAAAGAGAAGACACCATATGAGCTCTTGAATGGTAGAAAGCCCAACATTGCATATTTTCGGGTCTTTGGTTGCAAATGCTATATCTTGAAGAAAGGCACAAGATTGGTCAAGTTTGATAAGAAATGTGATGAAGGATTCCTACTTGGTTATTCCACTACAAGCAAAGCATATAGAGTTTGGAATTTGGATAGTGGTACTCTTGAGGAAGTTCATGATGTTGAATTTGATGAAACCAAGGGTTCACAAGTAGAGAATGAGAACTTAGAAGATGTTAGAGGTATTCAACTTTCAAATACCATGAAGAACATGGATATTGGTGAATTGAGGCCTAGGCAAGTGAATGATGATGAAGATGATCAAGTGCAAGTGCTCTCTAACTCAAATGTGCAAGATGATATAAATCAAGTTAATGCAAGTGACTCACATGATAATGAACAAGATCAAGTGGCTAGTACATCATCTCAACCCAATGATCAAGCAAGTGCAAGCAATCAAGTTCCAATGCTCCAACCAACCAATATTGCAAGAGATCATTCTTTGGACACTATCATTGGTGATATTTCAAGAGGTGTACAAACAAGATCAAGATTGGCATCATTTTATGAACACTTCTCATTTGTGTCATCCATTGAACCAAAGAAGATAGATGAAGCTTTGAAGGATGTTGATTGGGTGAATGCTATGCATGAAGAATTGAATAACTTTACAAGAAATCAAGTATGTGAGTTGGTAGAAAGACCAAAGGGACACAATGTGATTGGAACCAAATGGGTCTTTAGAAACAAGCAAGATCAAGATGGGATAGTAGTAAGGAACAAAGCAAGATTAGTAGCACAAGGCTATACACAAGTTGAAGGTCTTGACTTTGGAGAAACATATGTCCCGGTTGCTAGATTGGAAGCAATAAGAATCTTGCTAGCCTATGCTTGTGCCCACAACATCAAGCTCTATCAAATAGATGTTAAGAGTGCATTTCTCAATGGCTACATCAATGAAGAAGTATATGTTGAGCAACCTCCCGGTTTTGAAGATGATAAGAAGCCCAACCATGTGTACAAGTTAAAGAAGGCATTGTATGGCTTAAAGCAAGCACCTAGAGCATGGTATGAGAGATTGAGGGATTTCCTACTCTCTAAAGGGTTCACCATGGGTAAGGTTGACACCACTCTTTTCATCAAGAAGATTGGAAAAGATCTATTTGTATTATAAATCTATGTTGATGATATCATATTTGGTTCAACCTATCAAGACTTTTGTGATGAATTTGGAAAGATGATGGCTAATGAGTTTGAAATGTCCATGATTAGAGAGTTAAGTTACTTCCTTGGTCTTCAAATCAAGCAATTGAAGAATGGTATATTTGTGAGTCAAGGCAAGTATATCAAGGATATGATCAAGAAGTTTAGCATGATTGATAGCAAAGTCAATAGCACACCAATGGGAACCAATGGCAACTTGGATAGTGATGCAAGTGGAAATATGGTGGATCAAAAGTTATATCGATCTATGATTGGAAGCCTACTCTATGTGACCGCATCAAGGCTGGATGTCATGTTTAGTATATGCATGTGTGCAAGATTTCAAGCCTCACCAAGAGAAAGTCATTTGAAGGCTACAAAGAGGATATTGAGGTACTTGAAGCATACACCAAATGTTGGTTTGTGGTATCCCAAAGGAGCAAAGTTTGAGCTAGTTGGTTACTCTGACTCGGATTATGCAGGATGCAAGGTTGAAAGGAAGAGCACCTCGGGCACATGTCAATTGTTGGGAAGATCACTTGTTTCATGGTCATCAAAGAAGCAAAATTGTGTTGCATTATCAATCGCCGAAGCCGAATACATATCCGCCGGTAGTTGTGCACAAATACTTTGGATGAAGGCCACTTTGTGTGACTTTGGAATCAAGTTCAAGAAAGTGACATTGCTATGTGACAACGAGAGTGAAATCAAGTTGACCAACAATCTGGATCAACATGCAAGAACAAAGCACATTGATGTCCGCCACCATTTCATAAGAGATCACCAACAAAAAGGGGACATTTGCATTGAGAGTGTAGGCACTGAAGATCAACTTGCCGATATATTCACCAAGCCATTGGATGAGAAAAGGTTTTGCAAGCTAAGGAATGAGTTAAACATATTGGATTTCTCAAATATGTGTTGATGCACCCCCCCACTCATATGGCATGCCTCTCCTTCGAGCAATTCAAGGTAAAAGTTGATTGGCATGGCATACATCCTTGCTAAGGACATGATTAGTGCATCTAGTAACATTTTCAATTTTATTAGGACCTTTCTAGTGGTTCTATTTTATTAGGCTCATTCATGAAAATCAAATGATGTTGATGTTTATATGATATCACTATTGCTTCTATGCTTGATTTGATCTAGTGATAGCATATGACATGTTTATGGGCTTGTAAACCTAGTGTTCGATCTAGAAAATGAGCTTTAAGTATTTAACTCAACATGGTACAAGATAACCCTTATTTGGAGGCATGAAGAAGCTTGTCCTTGGATCAAACCGAGTTAAATATCTTTGGCAAATAATCTAGATTGGACCAATTTTAGGAAAATGATCCTCACCCCATTGATTGACATTGATAATCTCGACCCTACAAGTAATACTATCTATATTTAGAACCTTTATGGTCATTGATGACAAAGGGGGGAGAAACAAAGATAGTAGTAAAAATAGTAAAAAAGGGGAAGAAATATCATAAAGGGAGAGAAACATAAAGATATCTTGATATATGACATAGGGGGAGAGATATGACAAATGAAAGGGATCAACTAAAATTTTGAGCATACAAGTAGGGGGAGCAAGCTCATAAACTTGTATGGTGCATTTGAATGTGCATTTCATATGTTTGCTTGCATGGCATAAGTTCTAAATTTAAAATATCCATGCTTGTGTGATGTATGCTAGTTGTAGGTTTGAATGATGAAATGAAAACTAGCATGTATAGGATATCCAGTAATTTCACTTCCAAATATTTCTAAGTGGTATTAAGCTAACCATGGTGCTAAGGATGGTATATTGGTGCACTCCGATTGGTATCACGCTTCAAAGGTCCATCTTTTCTACCGTAGCATCATGTGGTAGACATTGACTCCTAAATTTCCTATCTAAGCATATGTGCAAGCTACAATACAAACTCTTAGCACATATGTAGGGGGAGCAATTGCTACCATTTGGGGTTCATGAAACTTGTCCATATCCTTTTACACATGGTAAATATGTTTGGGCAAACAACATGGATTCAATTGAATTTCATTTCATATCTTTGTATAAGGGTTGTCATCAATTACCAAAAAGGGAGAGATTGAAAGCTCTAGTTTAGTTTTGGTGAATTGATGAAAACCCTAAGTGCTAACCTAGTTTATCAAGTGATCATGAGATAGGTAGCACACTCCAAGTGATGAAGCAAATGAAGATCATAGTATGATGATGATGATATCATAATGATGATCAAGTGCTTGGACTTAGAAAGAAGAAAGAGAAAAACAAAAAGCTCAAGGCAAAGGTATAAACCATAGAAGCTATTTTGTTTTGGTGATCAAAACACTTAGAGAGTGTGATCACATTTAGGTTTGATAGCCGTACTATTAAGAGGGGTGAAACTCATATCGGAATGTGGTTATCAAAGTGCCACTAGATGCTCTAACTCATTGCATATGCATTTAGGATCTAGTGGAGTGCTAACACCCTTGAAAATGTTTGTGAAAATATGCTAACACACATGCACAAGGTGATACACTTGGTGGTTGGCACATTTGAGCAAGGATGAAGAAGATAGAGTCGAAGAAGAGTTAGTCGCGCTGGTTACAGAGTGACTGGACGCGTCCGGTATGTGATCGGACACGTCCGGTATCTTGGCGACAGACTCAGCGACCGGACACGTCCGGTCACCACATCGGACGCGTCCGATGTGAACCAGAAACAACAGTATATGGAGGACAGTCGATCGGACGCTGGCAGTGTCTGGTCCGGTACCACCGGACGCGTCCGGTTGAGCTAGGATGCTTACTGTACTCCACCAGACGCTGTGGCTCAGCGTCTGGTCATTTGTGACTCTGCGTTCGGTCATCAACAGAAGGGGCAGCAATAGCTAAGTTTGATTTGAACTGGACATGTGGCAGTCTGGGGCTACCAGACACGTCCGGTATGCCGACCGGACACGTTTGGTATTCACGACCGGAGCGTCCGGTGCTGCGTCCGATCAGTTGGATAGGAGCATCTGGTCAGCCCGTGTTATGCCCAGTGAAGGGGTATAACGGCTCTATTTCGTGGGGGATTCTATTTAAGCCCCATGGCCGGCTGTAGCTCACAACTTTTTACCATTTTCATTGACATAGCAACCTTATGAGCTTAGCCAAAGCCCTCCCACTCATCTCCATCATTGATTCATCATCTTTGTGAGATTGGGAGTGAATCCAAGTGCATTGCTTGAGTGTTTGCATCTAGAGGCACTTGGTGTTCGTGTTTCGCTGTGGATTTTGCTTGTTACTCTTGGTGGTTGCTGCCACCTAGACGGCTTGAAGCAGCGAGGATCGTTGAGCGGAGGGTGGTGATTGTCTCTGGCTCTGATCGTGGTGATTGTGAGGGGTTCTTGACCTTTCCCCGGCGGAGCACCAAAAGGTACTCTAGTGGATTGCTTGTGGCTTGTGTGATCCTCATCTTATGTTGGTTGTGCGGCACCCTATTGAGGGTTTGGCGTGTGAAGCCAATTAGCGTGTGAACCTCCAAGTGAGTGAATCGCCACAACGAGGACTAGCTTGCTGGCAAGCAAGTGAACCTCGGTAAAAAATCATTGTGTTCATCATTGATTCTGAGGTGATTGGTCTTCATTGATATTCATCCTTGTGATTGATTGGTTCCTTCATCTACATGGCGGTATAACCTTCTTGATCACTCTCTTTACTTTACCGCAAACTAGTTGACAAGCTCTTTAGTGTAGCTAGTTGTGAGAGCTTGCTTGCTTGGTTGGTGTGGCTCTTTAGTTAGCCTTTAAGAGCACATTAACATAGGGTAGTGTCAAAGCTATTGTGTGAATAGATACTATCTAAACTAGAATTGTGGTAGCTGGCTTGCATTTTGAATAGGCTAGCGCAACACTTGCTTCGCCTCATATTTGTCTAATCATTTTGTTAAGTGTTGTTGTAGAAATTTTTATTAGGCTATTCACCCCCCTCTAGCCATTAGGACCTTTCAAAAGGGCGCTCGGTAAATAGTTTATCGGCAAAAAACTCTTTGTCGAGTGCACTTTGTCGGGCACTCGGCAAAGCCTTTGCCAAGTGCTAATCTGACACTCGGCAAAGAAAAGTTGTCGTGACGGCAAGCAACACCGTGACGGTTGCTTTGCCGAGTGTCAAGGTCAAGCACTCTGCAAAGGTCTCTGCTTTGCCGAGCGTCGTTGGCTCAGACACTCGGCAAAGGTGACCACTGTGCCGAGTGCCACGGGCCAGGAACTCGGCAAAGGGCGCCTGTTTGTTGAGTGTCCTGTCAAGACACTCGACAAACAGGCGCCCTTTACTGAGTTCCTGGCCCGTGGCACTCAGCAAATCTGTGATGTTTGCCATGTGCAATGGCCTTTGCACTCGGCAAAGCATGTTCCCAAGTAGTCACTTTGCCGAGTGTCATGGCCATTGCACTCGGCAAAGTGACTGAAAACAACCTTTTTTATTTGTTTTTTACATCCCATCCAAACAAACAGAAGATATATATAACAAACATCACCAACATTACATATATATCATCAACATCACATATATATCACCAACACCACATATATATCACAAACGTCACATATATATCACAAACGTCACATGTCTCACAATATATCACAAATAAGTTCACAAGTAATCCAAGTGCTCCATCATCTACAACCACAATTGCAAATAGAAGTACCATTAACAACCACAAGTATCATCACCAAGATGGCCAATGAGACTAATTTGGTGAAGGATTCGCTGAAGCATGAGGATCATACGATGCCATCGATTGATTCTGCACAAAGGAGAAGAGATTGCATGTGTGAGACAAGATAAATATATACCATACATAAATAAAACTTTCATACTTCACTAGGTTTGACCGTAAGCATGAACATACAAACTAAAACATTTATACTCATAGGAGTAGAATAGTGAGGAGGTGGAGTGGGAGGTGGAGCGAATAGCGAAGGTGACGGAACTACGCCCATAGCGGCGCTAAGACTTTGCATATACTAAAGAATCTCCACCATCCTCCGCTGCTCGGCCTCCCGCTCAGCCTCCACCCTCTCCATCTTCACCTACATCTGCTCCCGTATCCTCCTCTCTTGTTCCAGCTGGACCTACAATATATTCACCCCAATGTTACAATAATGCAAAGGAATGGTATGAAAAAACCAATGAACGATGAATAAACTAGGAATAACCTCGAGTGCCTCCACCCGGTGGTGTGAAGTGTCCTGCCGAGGTCGTATGGCCGAGCTCCTGCTCGTGCTGCTTGGTCGAATCTGGGAGAGACTGGGAGTAGCGGCCGAGTCGATTGCATTGTCGCCAATCTAGTACCGCCCATGCTTCTTGCCTCCTCCCACCCTCATGATGACTTCTCCATCAAGGTCCTCGGTGCTTGGATCATACTCTGGCCCATGGACCTCCCTTGCCATCGATGTGTACTCACTAAGGCGATTGTGGACGGTCACATTGCTATACGCCTCGGGTGAAAGGTCCTTGTGTGGTTTTGGTAATTGAGTGACAACCTAGATGGACTAATTGTGTTTATGTGAGATACACAGGTGATTAGTCCATAGGTACATATGTGTGAGCAACATATGCCATGAAGGTGAAAATGGCTTGGAGATATTGCAAAGCTCACACATGTGATGATGAAGGAGCTCATTGCACATAGGGGGAGGTGTCCCACAAATTGATGTCAAGATAAAAAATCTTATGTGTGGTATCTCAAGAAGCCCTACACAAGATACAAGTGGTACAAGTTACAAGTGGTGTCATTCCAACAATCAAGTGATGTCCATAAAAATGCAAGATTCAAGCCTCAACCATCTACCCCAAACGTATATCTTTGCATCAATGAGAAGCACACCTTTTATGGAAATTGATGACAAAGGGGGAGAGATTGTACAAAGATATAAAAGCTTTGAGATTGAGATTGTACAAGGGGGAGAGATAAGATATAAAAGTTCAAAGAAGTATAGGTTGGACATGGACATGGACAAAGAGGGAGCAACATTGAAGAAAAGAGATGGATCAAAATTCTTGGACAAGAGAAGCACACAAGTAGGGGGAGCAAGCTCATGAACTTTGATTGATTGCATTTGATATGTGCATAGTCATGTGCTTGCTTGCATTGCATAAGCTTTTAAATTCAATATGCATGCTTATGTGGTGTATGCTAGTTGTAGAACTTGAATAATGATTTGATAACTAGCATGCATAGGATGATAGCTAGACACTTGATTTGCTTTTCTAGTAAAGCTAGTACCTTGCTTTTAATGTTGATCTCATGAGGTATCTAGTGCTTTTATTTCTAAGTGATATCTAGCTAACCATGGTGCTAAGGATGAACTCAAATGTGCAACTCCGATTGGTATATGCTTCAAAGGTTTATTCTATACACCTTAGCATCATTTGGTAGTAATTACTCTCCCACTTTTTCAATCTATGTATATGTGCAAGCTTCAATACAAACACTCTAGCACATATGTAGTTGAGCTAATACTACTATCTTGGGTTTGTGGTACTTGTCCAAAATCATTTTCACATGGTAAAATTGCTTGGGCAAGCAACATGAATCCAAAAGAGCTTAATTTTCATATCTTTGTAGAGTTGTCATCAATTACCAAAAAGGGGGAGATTGAAAGGTCCTTGTGTAGTTTTGGTAATTGAGTGACAACCTAGGTGGACTAATTGTGTTTATGTGAGATACACAGGTGATTAGTCCAAAGGTATATATGTGTGAGCAACATATGCCATGAAGGTGAAAATGGCTTGGAGATGTTGCAAAGCTCACACATGTGATGATGAAGGAGCTCATTGCACATGAGACATGACATTGAGTCATGTGATGAAGGTGGAGAAGATCAAGATATGACTTGGCTTGATGGATCGGTTGCAAGCGTGAAGGGCAAGTCGGAGGCTTTGGAGCGATGGACCGCGTGGCGGTGAAGGTTAAGCAAGACTTGGCACCGATGGACGAAGGCAACGGTGAAAATCAAGTGAAGTCAAGATCGATGAACTAATATGATCACGTGATGATATGAAGTGGATCATATCATTGTTGATCATGTTGGTGCATGTGTTGCATCGACATTGGAGGAGATAGAATGTAATGCGCAAGGCAAAGGTATAACCTAGGGCATTTCATTTCACCGGTCTTAGGTGTGTAGAGAAGTTTATGACCGGGTTTAGGATAGATGGTCGTACTATCAAGAGGGGCAAACTTGTTTGCATATCGGTCATCTAGTGCCACTCGAGTGATCTAACTTTGCATCGTCGCTAGGATTGAGTGACGTGGCAAGTTGAGTGGCTAATCCTTTGAAAAATGATTGTGAAAATGCTAACACACATACACATGGTGGTGTACACTTGGTGGTGTTGGCACATTTACAAAGGAGATGAAGTTGGAGTTGATGTGGATCAACTCGGCGATGGAACAGAGGTGAGAAGGGTTTGAAACTCCACCGGCGCCCTATTCCAAAAAGATAGGGTCTCATAGAGTGGACCGGACACCCAGCGTCCGGTCAGTAGTGGCAGTCAGCGGGCAGACGTCGGTCATCGACCGGACGCTAGCGCTGGAAGTGACCGAACGCTGACAGGGTGCATCCGGTCAAGGTGATGTATGATGATGTAGGTAGAGTAGTGTTACTGGAGGTGACCGAACGCTGGTGCTGCGTCCGATCGCGACTGACCGGACGCGTCCGGTCATGTCTGGTACCTTACTAGAAATAATCGGACACTGGGGTTGCTACGTCTGGTCAGTTCAAGCTGCTGCATCCGGTCAACAGATGACCGTTGGGATTGAGTGAACAGCGTTTGAAGAAGGGGACACGTGGCGTGCATCGTACGATAGGACGCTGAGGTCCAGCATCCGGTCGATTGGACCGAAGCGTCCGGTCGTCCCGACTTTTGCCCAGTGAAGGGGTAACGGCTCTATTTGTTCGTGGGGTTATAAATAGAAGCCATGGTTGGCCTTGGGCCGGTAGTTGAGCACACTAGAGCCTTGGTGGCTTGTGTAGTAGTGCTTGGGAGCCCTCCATCTCACATATACTTGATAGTGATCATTCGATTGTGTAAGAGAGCGATTCTAGTGCGATTGCATCGTGAGATTGCATCGAGTGGCACTAGGGGATTGAGTTGCAAGCCAGTGGTGCTTGTTACTCTTGGAGGTTGCCACCTCCTAGACGGCTTGGTGGTGGTCTCCGTCGAAGCCCGCAAGAATCTTGTGCGGTGCTCTAGAGAAGAGCTTTGTGAGAGGCATTGTGCTCGCCCCGCGGGAGCCGTGAAGAGCAACTCTAGTTGAGCGTGTCTTTGAGCTACCCTCACTTTCGGGGTAGGTTCTTGCGGTGCCCGACGTGTGAGCTTGGCAGGTGATGCCAATTAGCCGCCGAACCACCAAGTGAGCGGTCGACACAACGGAGATATAGCGTGTTGGCAAGCACGTGAACCTCGGGAGAAAAATTATCGTGTTAACCTTGTTCCTCCCGTTGGTTTGCATCCTCATTACACAAGCTTGTAATTACTTTCATATACATTGTTCTTGTGTAGTTGCTCTTGTAACTAGTTAGCTTGAGTAGCTTACTAGTTACCTTCTTGCTTGTGTAGCATAGAAGTAGCTCCCTTGCGTGGCTAATTAGGTTTGTGTAACCTTGTTAGTCACTTTGCTTAGTTTGTGTAGCTAAGTATTTGCGCTCTCTAATTTGGCATTGGTTGCCTTGTTATTGAGCATTGCTAGTGAGCTTAGTTAGCTTTGTGCTTTTGCTTACTAGCATATATAGGAGCTCCCTTGTTGCTTAAAGTACTAGTGGCATAGGTTTGTGTGACCTTGCTCCTAGAATTGGTTAGGTGAGCTTTAGCTAGCCTGGCACCTTTGTTGCTTGATTAGTATCTTTGCAAGGTGCTAGAGAACATAGATAGAGGGGTGTAGTTGTGGCTAGACCGATAGTTTTAATTCCGCACTTGTTTCGGCTAGCCGACGTGATTAATTTTAGAAAAGACTATTTACCCCCCCCCCCCTCTAGTCCGCCATCTCGACCCTACATCGGGCCCGTCCTCCGGGTAGTAGTCGACGTCGGATGTCGCCTTGCCCTTGTGGGCCATAGCAAATGCCTTGAAGATGGAGCAAGGCTGGCCACCATGTGACGCCGACTGCGAGAAAAACAGCAAGATGATTAGAAATCATGCAGAATTGAGCGTTAGAATAAATAAATAAAATCGCGTACCCATGTTTCTGTGTATCCGCTGAGGTTGCGGCTGCCTTGATGGTGTGCTACACCTGGCATCATCAAACGCCGCTCCCGGCACAAGTTGTGCGTCTCCTCCCACTCGCATGAGCACCACTTGTCCACCATCTGTTCCCAGCACTGGGGATGCGCGGCGCACCAATAAGGAATCATCTACAGGCCATCAAGTACATGACATATCAGAAGATGAAATTAAGCCTACTTAATCTCAAAAGGAATCAGTATTAATGTTCTGTATTTACCTATAGGTACTGGTCCCGGGTCAGCGTCATGGTTCTTGCGTCCCTTTTGATGACCTTCGTTCCAAGGACGGTCCCGTGGTAAGTTACGGTGGCCTGGATGCGCGCCTCGTAATGCATGTCCACGACGAGTTTTTTGCAGCATTTGGTAGCCACCGCATCCGTCCTGGCCTCATGTCCGTCCTGGCATCTAAAGAAATCCTGCATACAAACACGATGTATCCATTCATTATTTCAAGAATGTCCAATGAATGCGATGATTGAGCAATGTAGTGCGATGAAGACTTACCCACAGTTCTTGCTTCACCCGCTCCGCCTTGTTGTTGAATACCTTGTGGGCCTGATCTGCAGCGTCGGGGGCGGTGGCGTAGTGGTCAAACGAGTAGGCCGGCCCCGTCACTCCGGCGTACTCAACCAGGCCAGGGAAGTGCTCCTTGCACAGAAGATCGAGGATGCCATTGACTTAGCGTGTGTGAGCACCTCCACTCGCCACAATCGTCCAGTTCCTGCCCAAGTGATTAAGAAAAAAATATTAGTTTCTATTTTGATTTTCAACATATCATATAAAGTAGTGATAACATCTAAAGTTACTTACTTTTCCCCCTCGGGTCGAATCAGCGGGTGTCTCTCACGAGGTATCGGTCGCTGAGGGAGGCTCGCAGGACCTCGCAAGTAGACGCTCGACGAACTAGAGGAAGCAAAACCCCCTGCTGTCGCCTCCTCCTCCTCGTCCTCCTACGCGTCCTCCTGTGCCTCCTCGGCGTCCTCCTGGGGCACCTCCTCCTCCTCACGCGACGGGGCGGCAGGCGATGGCTCCCTCCTGCGGCGGCTCCTCCTCCTCCCACCGCCCACCATCTTTTCTGTGGCTTACAAGTCGGTTGATGCTGTTTTATTGTGAGAGAAAAACACTATATCATGATTAATAAGCATGGCTGATACGATCAAGCGAACATGGTGTATATATTCGAAACAGTATCAGAATGGGAAATGTTCGAAACTGTTTATATATGGCATTCTTATTGTAGTGTGTAAATGCTGAGATTCATGGGAATAATTCCTGAGTTGATCCACAATATTTCGATAGATAACAGTTTTGACTAGAACTTATATATGTAGCATTCGTATCACTCCATAGATTGAAATCTAACTACTTGGTACACACATACACAAGATCAAAGACCAGCAAGCTGCATTAATCTTGGATTCTTGGTATAACTCTGTCATTTGCCATTCAGCATACACATGCACGTTTACATGCATGCATGATTTATAGATCTTCTTCAAAGAGCACAGCTAGCCACTGTTTAACCCTTCCCTTCATTGAAGCTTCATTCAATGCATAACTTCACCGGTACATAAAAAGCAGACCTTCATCAATGCATAACTTTTTACTTTTCATGAACACATGAATTATATTCATATTTTTTTAGGGAACTTTATGCATATTTTGCGTCGTCTCTGTACTGAACAACAACGTACCGAATCTAGTACTCAACGCGACTGAATCTAGTATGCATATTTTCCAGCATGATGACTGGTGATGATAACATTGTATATTATGTGACAAAGTACTAAATAAACCACGAATAAATGTGTCTGTCGATCGAGGCAGATCTACTTACGCGTAATCATACATGTACAGGAGTACTAGCTAGTCAGTCAATTAGCAGCAGCCAAAACCAAAGTTGCCAACTTGACATGTACCAATCCATACCATCGGAATTAACAGCATGGACAGTTATCTAAACAGTATTAAACATTATCGCAGCAACGCCAGTGGCATGCATCATGACAGACACAATGCAGTCTTTTAAGCAGGCATAACGCCAATTAATTATGACTAATCTCATGGTACTTTGCCGTTTCAAGCATGCACTCACGAACTATCTGTCCTGTCCAAGGATCAGATCTCATGTGGGTAGCGGCACAGCAGCTACTGCTCTGCGTCCATCTACTTGACGTCACGAATGATTAATTTCATTATGCCATGTTGCATGCTCCAAACTAAGAGTAATAAATAGCCGAGTAAGGGCAAGAAATTAAATTAACGGCGGGAGGACACAGGCAGTGTTCAAGAGTTTTCAGTTACTACATGCATACCTCAATGCAGCGTCGATGGCGGCGGGGTGACGGCCTACCAATGGAAGGGCACCCCGCCGGACTCGATCCGCGCGATGTCCATGACGAGCTGCTGATAGTGGCTGGGGCGCCTCCTCCTCCTCCTTCTTCCTCCTTCCTCCTTCTTCCTCCTTTCCTCCTCTCTTTCTCCTCCTCTGGCGGCGCGGCGCGGGGGACGGCGGCGGCACTGGCGCAAGCGGGTGCGGGCGGCGCTGGCGCGGGTGGCGACAGCGGCGCTGGCGTGGTCTGCCTGCGTGTGTGTGTGTGCGTGTGTGCGGTGTGTGTGGGCCGGCGGGGTTAAATCCCCCCTTTGCCGAGTGCCCCCGATCTGGCACTCGGCAAACTATTTTTAAATTTTTTTTAAATTCTTTGCCGAGTGCCACCCGGCCTAGCACTCGGCAAACTATTTTTAAATTTTTTTAAAATTCTTTGCCGAGTGCCACCCGGCCGGCACTCGGCAAAGAGGGTTTTTTAAAAAAAAAATTAAAATTCTTTGCCGAGTGCCATACGTCCTGGCACTCGGCAAAGTGGTGATTTACCGAGTGTCATTTTTTGACACTCGGCAAACCATATTTTTTTACTTCTGACCTCTAAACTTTTTCTACAGTCCTCGTACAATACCTGGTACTCCATGTTCTAATGTGGCACATTTCTCGAACTTTTTCTATATTTCTTTAATTTATTTCATTTAATTGAATTTTCTTGGATAATTCAAATTATAACCGCTAGTCATTCGAATAATGAAAAAAATGAATGGAAAATGATATTCATATTATTTAGTATAATGTGAGGCCGTATCCGGGAACAGACCACCAATTTTGAACATCTTGTTCACGAAACATGACCACGAACTTGCGGTCGAGTTGTTTTTAAATTCTATAAAAAGCAAACGAAGTCCGAAAATCATGAAACTTGTCAAGATGTCATGATATCATATGCGGAGGCGCGGACACCGTCTATCGCCCCTGCGTGGGGGATGCCATCCCGGTGGCCGAATCAACACGCAACACGCTGGCCACCGTGAGTAGGGGCTCCAGCACCTCGACACGCCGCCAACTAGCAGGCCACCGTGAATCCCGCGTCGCCGCCAACGAGCAGTCCGCCAGACGCCACCCAACCGTGAATCCCACGCCGAATGCCGCCCACAACCGATGACGAGGAAGTCGCGGCCGCAGGTGTCGAGGATTACGTTGTGGTCCTTGAAGGGTCGCTCGAGCGCACGAATTTGCTTCTCCAACTCCAAGTCTCTCTCGACTCTCGTTCCGCTGCTGCCGCCGGCTACTCTTCCTGCTCGATACGGTGTCCAGGGGGTAGCGCTGCCGCCAGCCACTCACCCCACGGTACTGCGTGCCCAGGGCCAGCGCCGCGTCGCATCGGCTGCTCGCCCTGCGTGGTACAGCATCCATGGGCAGCACCGTCGCCGGCCACTCGCCCTAATCTGCTTCCAGAACCCCTCGAGACGGCAGATGAAGGAGTTGGAAAAGGGACGCGAGCTGGAGAAAGGACGCGCTCTGCCGCTAGCTAAACGTAATTTGGCTTGGAATCAATCTTGGCTGTTATTGACTCTCAAAATGAGATTGGGGATTGAGGGTACAGGTACGGTACGTGAACAAATCATGTTTAATGAGCAAATTAGGGAAGGTGCAGCTGCCATGGCCGGCCTCGTGTCTCGGGGCGCAGCCCCCTGGCCGCGGCTGCTGGTGGCCTGGCTGGGGGCGCGCCTACCCTGATCGCGGGCGCAGCTGCCTTGGCCTTTGGCGCTACTACCCTAGCTACCATAGATAGTCCTCGGTGGCCAGCAGACACGATGCGAGGAGGCGAGCTCCGTCCCAGCCACGCCCTAGCCACCACGAATGGCGCGTGCACGAGCTCTGGCCAGGCCATCGCGAGCGACGTGGGCGAGCTCAGCACGAGGGAGGGCGGCAGCGAGAGTGGTGACGCAGCGAGCATGGAGGCGTGCACAAAACGAAGGCAGAAGCGGCCCGAGGGAAGAGGATTGGGAGATAGGGGTAGTTTGGACATCTTTGCTGGCCAGGCCCACATGTCAGGGCGAGCAAACGTTAAAAAACGAACGGAAGGTCGACGGAATGGCATGGGAGACAAAAGAGTTGAGAGCAGTGGCACTTGTGGGAGCTCAACTTTTTAATGGCTTGTGGGTAATTACCAACTTTTTTAATGCCACACAGGTAAAAGCCTCCAAATTATTTAATAGAATACTTATTTTTTACATGCGTAAATATGTGTGTTTTCTAGTATATTGGACTTTTACATACATAAATATTTATATTTTAGTATTACTATACAAAGTTGTTTATATTGTTTAACTCCGTTTAAACACTATCTTAAACATAGTGTGATCTACTTTTTATCGATTAGCATTTAGGATAACACCGTCTCCAACAGATAATTTATCCCACATCTTCCAAAAGGTCTATGTAGGTGATCTCCTATATAATGCTACATGGGCTACTACATCAAGCCACAGGGCTCGGACGGAGAGTGGCATATTGTCGTAAATATTGGATTTTTTCTATAAATTTAATCAAAACAAAAAAAAAACTTGTTGATTTAGCTTCTATCAAAAATACTTTTATATTTAGCTTTACATACTTTTTGATGTGTATTGAGCCACAAGTATCTTTTTGCGAACTCTAAGAGATATAGGTGTCGCGCTCTAGGGCAATAGCAAGACGAGGCGTCGCGCTGTAGGGCGGGAGGAAGATGAGGCGTCGTGCTCTAGAGCAAGAGCATGACCGTGCATATGTGAAGGCCCCCATCCCCATAACACATGGTTTTATATATAGGGTTGGATATCAAGCTGGCTCAACTTGATATGGATTGTTAAGATAGTGAGCTAGCTCACCTCGGCTTGTTATCTTAATGAGCTAGAAGACCAGCTTGTTTGCGAGCTCAAGCCGGTTAGCTTAGTTCGTGAGCTAGGCAATAAAATACCCAAAGTATAATCTATAGAGAGTGAATTCCACCGGTGATCCTTAAACTTGTATCGAATTCTCACTGGCTCCCGGAATTCCAAAATTGCATATTAGGGGTCCTAAACTATGTTTACTGTATCAACCTGGTCCTAACAAGCAAACCCCATCCCACCTCATCTAGGCCGCTGATGTGGAGTGCCAATGTGTGTGTTTCTAGCCACGTGAGATTTGAGTCACATGTCAGGTGGGGTAAAATATCCAGAAACCTTGCTTATCAGTCCTCTCATTGCACACCCCACATAATTGTTTGCCTTCACCGAGGAGGGGGCATTGCGATGACAAGGTGACGCCTTGGCCGGAGTTGAAGACTATCGACCTAAGGAGAGGGTCAGGGTCAATGCCAGGACTCTGCTTTAGCTTTCCCATGGACCCGCGTAGGCGGAAGGAAGGAGAACCACCATTGGACTACTATCCTAGAACTATTTTGGTTTTCAATCTTGTCCAATAGGTTTAGATCATGATTGTAGATTTTTTTGGATTCTTGGATAATGCTGAAGCTAGGGTTTAGGATTTTAGTCGATTGTTTTTTGGTTATTGCTCAAGCTAGGGTTTGTTAGTCTCAGATGATGAAATTAGCAAATTTGTTTTGTTCTTGACATCCCCACTGCCAGAGATGAGTAAGATGGTGGATGTCAGGGTGGGTGTGGTGGAGATGGTTGCCGATATTTTTAAATGAGATGTTGCAGACTAAGTGTGTGTTTAGCTGAGCTCCTCCCGGCTCCGGCTATGTGCTATAGTATCCGAGGAGCTGGAGTCAAAGGAGCTAAAAATATTTAGAGAAAAGAGACAAAAATGGTTTTAATGAAGAGGACCATGGGTATAGTGCAGGAGTCGGAGTAGCTAAGAGCCCTTCCAAATGAGGCCTAAGTAATGGCTAAAACCCATGAGGATGTGCCTCACTAGTAATGATCGAGTTGAGCGGTGACAACATGTTTCAAAGAAAGATGTTATAAGATAGATTGAATGGGCTAGGTCAGATAGAAGGGCAGATTAACATGTGTCGCTTAATTGTTGGCTTAGGTGAACCATAGACGGCTGTCATAACTGGTATACTTCCTCCACTCTAAACTGGAAGTCCTTGTCCTTTTTAGGTAAGTTGTTTTTTAATGCACATAGATATATATATTATGTCCAGATATATATTAAACATAATCTATCTAGAGAAGGCAGAATGATTTATAATTTGAAATGAGTGAGTAATTGGCAGGCAGGAAGCGATGACATCAACAGTATTGGCGTATGTTTGCATGCATGTGCAGAAAATACAGGAAAAAATTAACAGAGCACATTGGAGAGAAGCAAAAAAAAATGGTGGTTCGAGTAAGGGATGGAGGGAGCCACCGTAAGGAAAATGGACCTAGGCTCATGTACTTTGGATTTTGATGTTTGATGACCAACATAACTAAATTAGACTAATGAATTTGCAAGTGATTGTTTTGTAGTTCAATAGGGTGCAAGACGTGACTTGGACAAAGACGACGTGATGATCCGATGATCAACACATCAAGCAAGACATGTGAAGATGCATAGAAGACAAGGTCAAGCAAAGTCCAAGCACAAAGATTGAAACCAAGCTGGACGCAAGATCGTGAAGAAACGAGCCCGACAGAAGTGACCGGACGCTGCCCTATGAGTGACCGGACGCTCCGATCAAGTATCAGGCAACGGTAGGCGTCGGCAGCTGTGACCGGACGCTGAGCGAAGAAGTGACTGGACACACCGGTGATACTGTTCATTGTCACGGCAGTGTTTTCAGTGTGACCGGACGCAGCAGACTGGCTGACCGGACGCTGAGCGAAGAAGTGACCGGACGCACCGGTGACACTGTCACTGCAGTGTTTTTAGCGTGACCGGACGCAACAGACTAGACAACCGGACGCACGAAGTGCAGCGTCCGATCAAGTCCAGAGAGGTTCTAGAGCGGCGCCAGCGCGACCGGACGCGTCCGATCGATGATGACCGGACTCTGGGCTAAGTCCGATCAATGCGCGCGCTTCAATGGTCAGGACATTTAGATAGTTTACATTGTTTGCATAACTCCTTTTTGCGATAGAGATAGCAACACACTAATAAAACCGTAGCTGCACATTTAGATAGTTTATCTTTTGCATATATTTTACTAAAAATAGAAAAAAATATATTTTTAGAGTTTTTAAGCTGTCTAATTCACACTCCTCTTAGAGGTCACGGTCACCTTTCAGACACCCTCCACAAAAGGTGGTGGTTCCATGGAGGGCAGAGAAGGGACGGAGCGAGCCACCCTCCGCGTACAGATTTACGATCGTAGCCAGCACCTTAATTTGCCCCAAGCTTGGGATGACGTGGGCCACCGCTACGAGGCCCGGCGAGGAGTAGCAGGCCGGGCACGTCGTTAAGCTGGTCGCGTCCAGCGAAATGCTCCGGTATGGTACTAAACCAAACTGCGGCGGTCAGAGCACCTGTGTTGTGCAGGCGATCGAGAAGTCGAAGTCGGATACGCAACTGCCAATCTGTCATCACAAGCATGGTACGTCGGCACCGCCTACGATCGGATCCACTGCAGGTTCTGGCGTTCTGCTCACGCTGAGGCACTGGTTGTGAAGCCATCGGTCCATGCCGTGGCGATCACGTAGGCTGTAGGGGAAAGGCGGGATGCTATTAGCACATTTTTTTTTAGGAAAAGGAAGCTATTAGCACCTGAGCCCAGCGTGACACAGCGGATTACGTCAGGCCCTGTTCTCTTGAACTACTTCAATAGTACTTTTCAGCGAATGAACAGTATTTTGCTCTTACAATATTCTAGCATAAACATCAGCATAAGCTAAGTTTCAGCGGAACAAACAGGGCCTTACCTCCTACGGCTCCAACGATCCCGTCCAGTTCGCCGACAATTTTGGAACTCGCAAATGATGCAGGTGCCTATATTAGGCAAATCCAGAAATGGCAGGATTCACATCCAGGACCTTAAATTACTAACTTACAGAATAAAATTGTTTTAGTAGGGTTGTAAGCTTGTCCTTTTGTACGATATAGCATCAGAAAATATAATTGCATCACAAATTCATGAGCAATCAGTGGCGGAACCAAGGGCTAGCAGGGCCGGTGCCCCCCCCCCCCCCCCCCCCCAACGAAGTGAGCGCACTACCTCACCCAAGATATGCTGGTGCGCCGAGCGTGACATAGCGGATTATGTCACCGTACGGAAGAGCCTGAAGTCCGAAAGGAAAGGTTAAATATGATACACATTGAAAACTTTAATCAGACGCGGATGAGCATGCATATTGTGCGCCGGTAGGGTGTGTCAGTAGCATCTACCATGTGGACTCTGCCAATTTATATATTTCCAGCAACAACTGTGATATTCACAAAGATTAGGGCTAATTTGGAAGCAAGGGGAGGCACACCTAGGGATAGAAAACCCTCCACGAAGAAAACTAAATAATTATTCAAATTATTTTTTTTTCATGGATTTTCCACCCTGAAAAAAGTCAGGGACCCAGGGGATTTGAGTTTCTAAAAGGGGTCTAATTGTTCTTTTAGGGCTCATTCGGTTAGAAAAAAAATCACGCCAGGAATTATTTTGGCTACTAAAAACTTATACAAATTAAATAGCAATTCCGGCCGGGAACTCTTCCCGGCAGTCATTCCTGACAAAGCGAATGGGGCCTCTTGGATATAGATGTAAGGGTCTAAGATACAGGGCAAGGGCCACTGCTAAGCCGGTTCCCACAGAACCGGTGTTCTTTCTTTTCTCTTGGCCCCACCCCCTGTCCACAAAAAAAATGACTATTGTTTATCTATATTTTTTAAGGCATGCTCGCCATTATGGTTAATTTGATTAATGGTTGGCTTCTATATCTAGTGTCAAATTCCCATCTTTCTCGATACGATACAATAAACTTATTTGATCACCTTGCGGTTTTTTCGATTTACACAAGTGTTATCGCCTTAGGACATCCGTCTCTGTAAATTGATTTTAGAGATAGGCATTTTAAGATACTCATCTCCAAAAATCACTATTACCAGAGGTGGTCATTCTAAGGATCCATCTTTAAAAATCGACAGAGGCAGGCATCATAAAAGGCCCAACTATAAAATAGTTAAATCAAAAAATAATCCATAACTTTTTCATATGAAGTCGAATAAAGATGAACTTTATAGCAAAATTGTATCTCTCGACACGATCTACAACTTTGTAGTTGAAATTTTTATCTAAAACTGTTTAGAGTCTCAAAATATTATTTTAAGTTCATGGATTTTGAAATTTAAAATTTAAAATTTCCAAACAATCTTCAATGTCGACATAGTCTATACCAAAGTTACAGTTCTAGATATCATCTACAACTTTGTAGTTGAAATTTTTTTGATTTGAAATTGTTTAGAGTCCTAAAAATGTGTTTCGAGTTCTTAGATTTAGAATTTCAAAATTTAGAGTTTTTAAATGATCTTGAATGTTCACATGGTTAATGCCAAAGTTGTAGTGGAAAATCTGATCCACAAGTTTTTTGTTGATATATTTTTAATTTGAAGTTGTTTAGAGTCTCAAATATTTATTTTAAATTTGCATATTTTGATATTCCATTTTTAACAAATTTTGAAACAATCTCGGATGAAGACACACCCTTTATCGAAATTGCAGAGCTCTACGAGACCTAAAACTTTATAGTTAAATTTTTCATTTAAAATCATTAGGGGCTGAAATATTCAATTATACAAGATTACGAAATATTAATATAAAAGATAGCTATTTATATATACTCACAGAAGAGTGTACGGTCTAGTTGCAGGGAAGTGTTATGTGTGTGCTCAAATTGCCAGACACAAAATTTTTGGCATTTTAGGTTTTCTGAAAATGATTTACAAAAACGGTCTGGCCGATTAACAGTGACCATTATTTGTCAGAGACGGTCGTGCTGCTGCCTCAGAAAATCCTTTCCATAATAGTGCAAGCCAGTTTTTCTAGATTGCCAATTTTTATTCAGTCAACATAATTTGAAATGACCTTATTTGTGATTGTTCATGCATACTACAATTCAGCAGGAAGAAGCACAAAATAACAAGCTGCATCCTTGTCTGATGAACACTGGGTCACATCTATCACTACATTTGATGGCTTCCAAACACTAGAAAATAGTGATGGAGATCATCAGTTCATTCCTCAGCATTCATGCGGTAAAAATAAGGTAGCCGGCAAGGTTCGCCATCCACATCCTGAAGAAGGCTAGCCTTTTTGTAGCATTCAACACTATCCGCTAGTGTCTCTTCCAGTTTCCTTGGTTCCCATCCCAGATCAAGCAGTTTACGTGAAGTAACTGCAACCTTACATCCAACATCTACCATCCTGGACATGGACATGGACATGAAGTAACTGCAACCTTACATCCAACATCTACCATCCTGGACATGGACATGGACATGGACATGGATATAGTACATGCTCTTCATAACAGCCAACAAGTCTTTTATGTCCATTTGGTCTAATGAGCATATGTATCTCGAAGATGGTTCAGCATTCTCATATGCTAGAAGAAAGGCATCAGCAACATCGCGAACATCCACTATGGGCCAGAATTTGTTGTTCATTGTGTCATGACCTCCTGCAATGGAATAAAAATACAAGGAAGTTTGTCAGAGACGAGTACCAAGGTAACAGAAGAGTTAAATAGTATTAGTAGTATACATAACCTTTTATTATATATACGAGAACTTTGCTGCTAGTGTTGAGTACCACAGTCTGCAACAGAGGGCCAAAGACGAGACCAGGCAAAAGTGTCACAACATGCAGTCCGTTCCTTTTGCCGTATTCCAGAGCTATCTCTTCTGATTCGGTCTTTGCAAGAGCATACCAAATCTGATATAACAAGTAAAATAAGTGCATTTCTGAGTATGCAACTGGATAAGTCTATGTCCATATACATACCTAGAAATCTATTTATTTTAGGATAGAGAAGAAGTAAAAAGTAAATTATGCTTGAATGCTAGACCTTTTAATAATGCACATGAAGATTTTGGTAGAATGGCAGCTTCTGGTGTGTAAATAAACTAGGTAGTAAACATGATGGCATTTCTGAGTTCTGACCTTATTCTGCTTTCAGAAGTCTTTATCTCACCAGCAACTCTCATCTATAAGTTTATCTTCAGGCCAGTTCGGATCAAAACTGACAGAAGCCAGGGACGAGACCAGGATGATTTTGTTCCCCTTTATGAACGCGCGGTAGGGACAAGCGTCGAAAGGCTCCCTGCTGCTGCACTGTAGCCGCTGCAGGGGCAGGCATCGAAAGGCTCCCTTGTCGCACTGTAGCCACAGTACAGGCATCGCCAAAGTCAGCCCTGCTGTCACATCTGGTCAGTGTAGGCTTATATGGATAGAGTTGTATATATAGTTTTCCACTGCAACTCAGTAAAGTGAGCGAGTTCAGTTTTGCTATCTCCTCTGCAGAGCTCCGGCAAACGCTGGTGCTTGTACTGTGAGTGTGTGCGCTATGTTCTCCCTCTCTTCTTCTACCTCTATCCATAGTGTGTGGTCGGCAACACAGGTGAGCGGTCGGCTCACCCTTGCCAGAGATCCAGGGGCCAACAAGTGGTATCGGAGCCGTACAAGCGCCGTCGCTGGACTAACCGCTGGTGATGACAGATGGCTTGGAGATGGGCGACAGCAATGGCACTGTTGTGGCTGCCCAACCACGATAGGAGGTCGTCGTGCGTACGGTGCGGGAGGTTAACGGTACCAGTTGGCCGACGCTGACTCGCACCAACTATGTCAAGTCGGTGGTGACCATGAAGGTCAAGCTCAGAGCCCGACGGCTCTGGAATGCTATTGACAAGGGCACCGACAACGAAGAAGACGACATGTCAGCGTTGAAGGCTATCCTCGCTGCTGTACTAGCAGAGTAAAGGGAGCCGTTAGGGGCGAAGAACTCTGCTAAGGAGGCGTGGGAGGCCATTGCAGCGATGCGCGTCGGTTTCGACCGCGCAAAGAAGGCGACGGCCTAGCTGCTGAGGTAGGAGTACGCCACCCTCAAGTTCAAGGATGGCGAATCGGTGGAGGACTTCTCCCTTCGCCTGCAGTCGCTCATCAGCAAGCTGAGGAGCCACGGTGCCACCATCGACGAAGAGGAGGCGGTCTCCAAGTACCTCAACTCCGTGCCGGTGAAGTACATCCAGATCGCTCTCTCCATAGAGACAATGCTGGATCTGTCCACCCTCACCATTGATGATGTGGCAGGCCATCTATGGACGGTGGACGAGTGCATGGAGCAGGCCACAGCAACGACGGACGGCGATAAGCTGCTGCTGATAGAGGAGGAGTGGGCTGCTCAGAGGAACTCCAGGGAAGCCTCCTCCAGCGGTGGTGGCGATGGCAAGCGCCGCGGCAAGGCTTCGGAGAAGAAGAAGAAGAAGAAGAAGAAGAAGAAGAAGAAGGTCGACCCCAATGCCTGTAGACACTGCGAGAAGACGGGCCATTAGGCAAAGGAGTGCCCAAATCGCAAGCAGAAGAAGGCTGAGGCTCATCTGGCATAGGCTGATGATGATGATGAGGCCACTCTCCTGATGGCGACGTTCTGTGTACTACATGGCATTGAGGCCAAGGATAAGGGAGAGGTAATGGCGGTGGAAGGGCCTGGGTAAGCTCTGAAGGCTGTCAACCTCAACGAACCATGCGCCCAAGTCCACCTCGAACGCGTGGGCGACGGACAGGAGCAACAGTGGTACCTGGACTTCGGCGCCAGCAACCGCATGATGGGCTCCAAGGAAGCCTTCTCTGAGCTCGACGGCAACGTGACCGGCACGGTGAAGTTCGGTGACGGCTCAAGGGTGACGATCCGAGGGCACGACACCATCATCTTCAGGTGCCAGAACGGCGAGCACCGCACGCTGATGGATGTATATTATATCCCATAGCTGTGTTCAAGCATCATCAGCATTGGCCAGCTGGATGAGCGTAGAAATAAGGTACTGATCAAGGACGGAGTCCTCAGGATCATGGACCGAGAGAAGCTCCTTCTTGCTAAGGTGACAAGGTCCTGGAACCGGTTGTACCTGCTCGACTTAAAGGTGAAGCAGCTGGTGTGCCTAGCAGCATGGTACATCGAGGAGCCGTGGCTGTGGCATGCCCGATTTGGCCATCTCAGCTTCGACGCACTCGGTCGGCTGGAGAAGATAGTTCGAGGGCTGTCCCACATTAAGCATGTAGGTGAGCTATGTGACAGCTGCCTGGCCAGGAAGCAGAGAAGGCTGTCATTCCCAAAGGCGGCCAAGTATCACACGTCGGACGCTCTTGAGCTCGTCCACAGCGATCTCTGCGAACCAATCACGTTAGCCACAAACGATGGTCGGTGGTACTTCCTCCTGCTCATGGGTGATTGATGTTGCTATATGTGGTTGCAACTCCTAACGAGCAAGGACGAGGCGGTGGAGGCGATCAAGAAGTTCAAGGCGCGTGCGGAGGTGGAGAGCGGTAAGAAGTTGCGCGTGTTGCAGACTGATCGCGGTGGCGAATTCACTTCGGTGGAGTTCATTGCGTACTACGTGGATCAGGGTATGATACGACACCACACCGCGTCGTACTCGCCACAATAGAATGGCATGGTGGAGCGGTAGAGCCAGATGGTGGCCGACATGGCTTGATCCATGATGAAGGCCAAGAGCATGCCGGCAAGGTTCTGGGTGAGGCAATGACCAAGGCGGTGTTCATCCTCAACCGCGCGCCCACCAAGGCCCTAAAGGGCGTGACGCCGTTCGAAGCTTGGTATGGACGCAAGCTGAGCATGTCCTTCCTCTAGACATTCGACTGCATCAGCCACGTCAGGAAGACGAAGTCGGTCCTCACCAAGCTGGTGGACAGGAGTACATCGATGGTGCTCCTGGGCTACGCGGAAGGTACCAAGGCGTACCGGCTCTACGACCCACGTGGAGGCAAGGTGGTTGTCTCGCACGACGTCATGTTTGACGAGAAGGTAGCCTAGGACTGGGACAGTCCGGGCATGGGGGAAGCTGGCGGCTTCACCAGCATCTTTGTTGTCGAGCATTTGGTCATCCACGGTGGTAGAGACGCTGGAGAGGAGGTGCCGACCACTCCAGCAACAGAGCCAAGCACTCCTGGGGCGGTGCCGAGCACTTCGGGAGAGGTGCCAAGCACTCCAAGAGTGGTGCCAAGCGGTCCTGCAGTGGTGCCGACCACTCCAGGACGGGTACCGAACACTCCCGTAGCGGAGCCGAGAGGTCTTGCAATGGCACCGACCACTCCAAGACTGGTGCCGAGCACTCCGAGAGGGGTGTCGACCACTCTAGGAGTGGTGACGAGCGGTCTAGGAGTAGTGCCGAGCACTGCAGCCAGGGTGCCGAGCACTCTCGGAGCTATGCCGACCTATCCGGCAGAACAGGGGACTTCATCGACGCCGATCGAGTTCACCTCACCTCCAAGCGACATCACCGAGTTCGTGGATGCCTTCCATGACGGTGAGGAGGTGCGGTTCCGTAGGCTAGACAACATCGTCGATGGCACGGGGTCCTCAGACCTGGCGGCTCAGCTACTCAATGACCCAGAGCTGCTTCTCGTCAGTGCAGAGGAACTACCTATGTTTGTGCTGACCGAGAGCGATGCAAATTAGCGATAGGCGATGCTGGAGGACATGAAGGCGATCGAGGAAAACGAGACTTGGGAGCTCGTCGATCCACCTCCAGGATGCCGTTCGATCGGCCTGAAGTGGGTGTACAAGGTCAAGCAGGATGAGCGCGACGTCATTGTCAAGCATAAGGCGCGTCTCGTCGCCCGAGGCTTTTTCCAGCGCGAGGACATCGACTTCGAGGAAGTCTTTGCGCCGGTAGCGCGCATGGAGTCTATCTGACTGTTGTTGGCTTTAGCAGCAGTGAAGGATTGATGCGTCCATCACCTAGACATAAAATCGGCCTTCCTCAACGGCGAGCTGATGGAGACGGTCTTCGTCAGGCAACCTCCGAATTTCGCCGTCAAGGGAGTGGAGCATAGGGTGCTCCGACTACGCAAGGTGCTCTACGGGCTGTGGCAGGCCCCAGGAGCGTGGAATGCCAAGCTTGACGCCACGCTGGACGAGCTTGGATTCACACGGTGCGCAACCGAGCACACGCTCTACACGCAGCGACGGGGGAAGGAGGAACTCGTCGTCAGCGTGTATGTGGACGACTTGATCATCATCGGCGCACGTGCGGAGGACATTGATAGCTTCAAGCACGAGATGGCGGCTCATTTTTGAATGAGCGATCTCGGCGCGCTCTCCTACTACCTCGATATAGAGGTGAGACAGGGGAAGGAGGTGCTCACGCTCGGTCAGAGCGCGTATGCCTCGAAGCTGTTGGAGCGGAGCAGTATGGCTGAGTGCAAGCTGTGCATGACTCCGATGGAGGAGCGGCTGAAGCTGACAAAGGCTAGTACCACGGCGAAGGTAGATGCAACACTCTACCGGAGCATCATCGGCGGTCTGCGCTACCTAGTCCACACGAGGCTGAATATTGCGTTCGTCGTGGGCTACATCAGCTGTTTCATGGAGGATCTCCGAGAGGATCACTGGGCTACGGTGAAGTGGCTGCTGCGCTACGTCAAGGGGGTGGTGGATCAGGGGATCGTCTTCCCCAAGACTTGCGTAAGTGGGCTGCAGCTCACTGTGTTCAGCGATGCAAACATGGCGGGGGACATCGACGGACGGCGGAGCACCTCTAGCGTGCTCGTTTTCCTCGGGTTGGCTCCAATCTCATGGCTGTCGCTGAAACATAAGGTGGTGGCGTTGTCCACGTACGAGGCAGAGTACATGGCGGCGGCCACAGCGGCGTGCCAAGCTGTGTGGCTACATCGGCTGTTGGGCGAGCTGACCGGTGTGGAAGCTCACCCACCAGCACTGATGGTGGATAACCATCCCGTCATCGTCCTTGCGAAGAATCCAGTTCTCCACGACCGGAGCAAGCACATCGACGTCAAGTTCCACCTCCTCAGAGACTGTGTCGATGGGGAGCATATCGTCATCGAGTTCGTCGAAACTGGTCGGCAACTCGCGGACGTCCTCACCAAGCCGCTCGGACGTCTTTGGTTTACGGAGTTGAAGAAAATGATCGGCATGGAGGGGTTCTAGGGTTAGCAGCAGGATTAGGGAAAGAATTGTTAAGTAATTTGCTGCTCCCCTTTATGAACGCCCGGCAGGGACAGGCGCCGAAAGGCTCTCTGCTGCTGCACTGTAGTCGCTGCAGGGTAGGCGCCGAAAGGCTCTCCTACCGCACTGTAGCCACAGCAGGGGCAGGCGCTAAAGACAGCCCTGCTGTCACATCTAGTCACTGTAACAGCATGGCAGCTTGACATATCTGTGTACTAGGCTTAGATGGGTAGAGTTGTATATATAGTTTTCCACTGCAACTCAGTAAAGTGAGCGAGTTCAGGTTTGCTATCTCATCTGCAGAGCTCTGGCCAACGCTGGTGCTTATGTTGTGAGTGTGTGCGCTCTGTTCTTTCTAACTTTTTCTGCCTCTAGTCATAGTGTAGATAAGGGGTCAACATATTTTTCCGCACTTTCCTAGCTGAGCAAGCTTCCAGTACGTTCATGGTACATTTCACTGTTGGAGCCATCATCTCTTCTGTATACTACAGACGAGGTTAGCAAAAGGACAGTAACTAAAGAATAATAGAGGGTTAATGTTTCAGTTGCTCATATACGTTGAGTAAACACTGCTAACACAAACAGAAGCTCACTTTGTAACGAACAAAAACCTTTGCACACTGCTAACACTGCTATTCAAAGTTTATTTTCTTAGTTTTATTTATGGGCTTCTATTTTTTTTCCTATTTTTGTTCTAATTCATATTCCTCTAACTTTGAATAAGTTTATAGAAAATATATTGGCATCTGCAGTACCAAATAAATACACAGTCTAAGACATATTTGGTAATGGATTTAACAAAACTAATTTGAAATGATGTCGATGCTAATTGGACCTGCGTCTTGAGTATAAAACAAGAAACAAACTTTGTGAATCCTAAATCGCAATGGAGTCGCTCAGGCTCGGTGGCAGAGATGAAAGCAAATTTGGTATCGTATTGTTGTGTAAGGGCATGAGGAAGAGTAGCAGGATGAGGAAGTGTAGCAAGATGGGAGTTTACTCTGGGTGCCACCTGCGCGATGGATTGCCCCTACTCAAGAAGAGTGTGGAACAGGGTCAGCACCTGGAGCAGGTGTCCGAACCCTCAAAACTGGTCTGCAAGTGCTGATCTTCAGGAATGTCCGCTGAAAATATCAGAAGAAGGTGCTATTACAGGACACCCCCTTGCGATCTTGAAGGTGTGGTCCATTTGGAAGCAAGGAAACTAGAGAAACAATAAGTCTCTGGTTGACATTTTTATCTATGAAATCCACAATGAGGCTTACTTGGGGAAATCGGCAAGAGCAGAAGCATTTGATTTCCTAGTTATTTGCAATGTACACAAATGAATAATCCACTTCAGTCCTGAACCAGATCCAGCAGTCTGCTGGTTTTGGTACTTGTAGGCGCGTATTGCGCATGTAAACTCTTCTCCTATCTTATTAATATATAAACCGGTAATCATCCTGGATCCTTTTTTATATAAAAAAAGCTGTACAAGGAATGCTTGGTCTATTTGTCCTGTAGTTTCGTACGTACATTGACGTAAAGTTTATCTTGGTGGGAGCCACTAATCTGGGTTTCGATTTAATTTGCATCGACGTAAACTGCTGCTAGCACAAATGATTGTGATTAATGGATGTAGCCATCGAACCTCAGGGTCAACGATCTTGTCTCCAGGCACCGGAGAAGCCATATGGAACACCCCCTCGCACCCCGCGAACGCGGCAGCCACTGTGCCGGAGTCGAGCACGTCGGCCTTGAATAGCCGCAGATTCTCCGAGGCCTTGTCCAGCTGTATCAGGAACTCGTTCTTCGGATCACCTGATACAAATGCAGAGATCTCCATCACACTCACACGCAGCACGCTTGACAAAAACAGAGCATCAGCTTGGACGTACATGGATCGCGGACGGTGGCGTGGACGGCGCGTAGCCACGAGTGCTGCAGCTGCACCCACCTGCTGTGGCTGACGCAAACAAGTCCACAACTTCAGGCAGCAACAGAAGGAGACCGGTGACGGTGAGTAACATGATTGCAGAAATTTTTTAAAACTTAATTAGATTTGTACAAAAACTTATCAACGTTTGTATCTCCTAATATATTTTATTATTATTCTAAAAAATTTTACCACACGTCATGAACATTAGTATTTTTATATATTTAACTGAACTTAAAAAAGTATGACTCCTTAGAAAACCAGACATGAGCGTCCTTTTATTTTGGTAGCAACTCGATCGACAGGTGTGCTCAGCAATCTGGCAAGGAAATGAAGAAATGAACCTATTCCTGCCTGTTCTGCTCTTTGTTGTTGCGTGTTTGCATCCGCTGTTACGATTGTCAACCTCTGCTACAGCAAGTTCAGGCTTGGCCAAACAAAAATCAGCTCAGGCCATGTTTAGTTTCCACCAGACTCATGAAAAATGCACTATGCAAAAAGAAGATTCCCCGTCACATCAAACTTGCGGTACATGCATGGAGTACTAAATATAGACGAAATCAAAAACTAATTGCACAGTTTGATTGTACTTTACGAGTCGAATCTTTTGAGCCTAATTAGTTTGGACAATAATTCACAAATACAAACGAAATGCTACAGTAACGCATTAATTATTTGGCCACCCCAAATCCGGGAACTAAACGTGCTCTCAGTTCTCGCGACTGTTTTCCTTGGTGTGAAACATATAAATGTGAAACTAGCTTAGAAAAAGAATACAATATATAAGTCACTGTTATAATAATATATATTAATTCCCAAGATTGAATTAAATGGATGACAACAGTGTTAGGGGGTGTTTGTTTCCTGCCGGCTAAATTAATTATGCTACTATTGATTTTCTGATTACACTTAGCAAGCCTACAATATTAATCATGCTGCTTTTTCATATTTAATACTTCTAATCTATATCCAGATATTCGATGTGACAGCTTGACAGGGACTAAACTGTCTACTGGCTGCCCATTGCTGCAGCTTCACCCGCTTGGCTGCTCGGCGCGAGATGGTACCCCACCGCCCTCCTCCTCGCCTGTTTCCTCCTCCTCCTATATTTCCACCTCCCCCCTCCCCCACCTCTCATGTTTCCTCCTCCTCCTTCTATAGTTCCACCTCCACCTCCCCCACCACACTGGAATGTAAGCAGCAATACCCTGCTCAAAGTCATTGTGATACTGCTATGCGTGTTAGTAGTCCTGGCGCTTGTGGCTATTTGTTGGTTTTGTTACCCCCGATACAAAAAGAAGAGGAGGAGGAGTCACCGAGCAGACATCGAGCTGCAGGCGTTGTTGTCGCGGAGGACGCCCAGGAGGAACCAGCAGGAGTGGCGGAACCAAGGGTGGGCCGGTGCCCCCCTCCTCCCGACGACTATATTCTGGCGCGAAGGTTTTCTCCCTGCCTGTTTTCTCCTCCTCCAGCCATATTTCCACTTCCGCCACCATGTGCACGGCCCTGACAAGAACGAGCGCACTACCTCACCCAAGATATTCTGGTGCGCCGAGATATTGAACTGCAGTTTGGCAGCTGTTAAGGTTCTCTTCTCAGCCGTAAGTTTGTATTGTCACACATGGCTATATAACGCAGCACACTACCCTCGCCTCTCGCTCCAATCTCTTCTCTGCCGTAAGTTTGTATTGTCACACAATGCTGAAAATTTTGGCTATATAACGCAGCACACTGTCCTCGCCTCTCGCCCCCCCCCCACACACACACCACCCCCCCACACCACCACCACCACCACACCCCACACACACCACCGTTGCCATCGTGACCAAGCGTCACACTGGTCCCATTCTACGACTACATAAATACAGGCAAATCCCCACTCCCTAGCGGCTGGCTGGTGTGCACTTGGAAAGGAAGACACAAAAGAGTTGGGTGTACGCTGCAAGGGAGCCGGCCGCGACGAGCCCGCCGTGGCTATATAACGCAGCTTGACGAGCCACGACGCGACGAACCCGCCGCCTTCGGTCACACATACGCGCAGCGGCGACGCCATCTCTGATCTCGACGGCGGCCGGCGTATCAGTTGTGCCTTAGCTTGCTTAGGTTCGTAGACTCACCCACGCAGTAGCTTTGTTTGTCCATAGACGAAGTCCACGGCACTCTCATCAACCCAGTATCCACGGTATATAAACATGGTGTCGGTGCAGGGCCCTAGGCGCAAGGAAAGGAGAAGATCTAGAATTCTCCATATGTAATTGTAGTAACATTGCTATCCTAAAATTCTACTACCACTCTTACATTGTAACCGACTAGGAGACCTGCTGAAAGCTCTAGTTTGGTTTTGGTTAATTGATGAAACCCTAAGTGCTAACCTAGTTTATCAAGATGATTATGAGATAGGTAGCACTACTCCAAGTGATGATGCAATGGTGAAGATCATGACAATAGTGATGGCATGGTGATGGTCAAATGCAACTTGGAAAAGAAGAAAGAGAAAAACAAAAGGCTCAAGGCAAAGGTATAAAATGTAGGAGCCATTTTGTTTTAGTGATCAAGACACTTAGTGAGTGTGATCACATTTAGGATAGATAGCCGTACTATTAAGAGGAGTGAAACTCGTATCGAAATGTGGTTATCAAAGTGCCACTAGATGCTCTAACTCATTGCATATGCATTTAGGATCTAGTGGAGTGCTAACACCCTTGATAATATTTGTGAAAATATGCTAACACATGTGCACAAGGTGTTTGCAGGGTTGAGATGGGTTTGGGATTCGGCGCTTTCGGGAAAATGAAATGTCTATTTTCTATTGCGCCAGATGCAAAATTCTTGGTGATCGGCACACTTGAGCAAGGGTGAAGAAGTTAGAGTTGAAATAGAGTTGGTCGAAATGATGCTGGTGTCGGTCTACTGACCGGACGCTGGGTCACTTAGCGACCGGACGCTGAAAGGCTGCGTCCGGTCGAGCTGACAGAGAGGTCGCTAGTTTCGGTGTTGAACCGGACGCTGGACCTGAGATGCACTGGACGCTGGTTTCTGCGTCCGGTCAAACTGACGAGTCTGCACAGTGGCTAAAAGTTGAGCACCGGACACTGGCTGCGTCCGGTCAAGGTGGACCGGACGCGTCCGGTCGGAAAAATATGCCTCGGGGAGCTTACTGGAAACGACCGGACGCTGGGGCTTCAGCGTCCGGTCAGCTTCGTAGCCGTTGAAATCTGACGAACAGCGTTTGAAGCTGGTGACGCGTGGCGTCCATCGGGCGACCGGACGCTGAGGGCCAGCGTTCGGTCGGTTTGACCGGAGCGTCCGGTCAGAGCGTGTTTTGCCCAGTGAAGGGGTACAACGGCTCTATTTGATGGGGGCTCTATTTATAGCCCCATGACCGGCTCATGGGAAAACTCTTGCACATTTTCATTGATATAGCATCCTTGTGAGCTTAGCCAAAGCCCTCCCACTCATCTCCATCATTGATCCATCATCATTGTGAGATTGGGAGAGAATCCAAGTGCATTGCTTGAGTGATTGCATCTAGTGGCACTTGGTATTCGTGTTGCGCTGCGGATTTCGCTTGTTTCTCTTGGTGGTTGCCACCACCTAGACGGTTGGAGCAGCGGTGAAGGATCGGCACGAGTTGGTGATTGTTCGTGGCCGCCTTCGGTGATTGTGAGGGGAGTTGTACCTTCCCCGGCGGAGCGCCGAAAGGTAACTCTAGTAAATTGCTCGTGTCATTGAGTTACCTCACTTGTGGGTCGGTTCTTGCGGTGTCCAATCGTGTGGACGAGGTTTGTGAAACACCTCTTAGCCGCCGAACCACCAAGTGTTGGTCGACACAACGGGGACGTAGCGTGTTGGCAAGCACGTGAATCTCGGGAGAAAATCGATTGTCTCTCTTCTTTGTCATTCTCCCGGTGACTGGCTATATATTCATCTTGTGATTGGTTCATCCCCTACACGTCGGTATAATCACTCTACTCACTCATTTACATTCTTGCAAACTAGTTGATACAAGCTCTTTAGTGTAATTAGATTTGAGAGCTTGCTTTATTATTTATATTCATCTAGTTGAGCTCTTTAGAGTAGCAAGGTTGAGAGCTCTTAGTGAGTAATTACATAGCTAGTTTGTGTGCCTAAGTATTCATTGCAACTAGAATTGTTGGATAGGTGGCTTGCAACCCTTGTAGAGCTAGAGCAAGTTTGCATTACGCTATTTGTCATACTAATCAAATTGCTCTAGTTGATTTGTAGATTTTTAAATAGGCTATTCACCCCCCCTCTAGCCATCTTAGGACCTTTCACCTGCCTCCTGTGCTATATAAAGGAGGGCAGAGCTCCCTAGATCGGCATAGAAAGAGGAACAGACTTCACAGTCTAAACCCCAAGCGCAAGGGCGCAATATATTTTCCACCTAGATTAGACGTAGTGATGCTATTCCGGCGGACCGAACCATTATAGATTGTTGTCTCTGCGTTCACCGTTGACGCTGAAGCCCACCAACCATCGTCCCGGGTAACCCCATGACAAGTTGTCGGTCATCAAACACCGACACATGGACTACTTGATAACTAGAAGCAAGTTGCCATTATTATTTGGATCATCATTTGTTACTTTGCGTGCACCGTAAGTGAACCCTAAACCAGTTGGTCTAGCTATGCATTTTGCACTCTGCCGTCCAGAGTTCGAACCCCCTCAGGGGCGGATTTGTTGGTCGGAGGAGGCGCAGTTTATCTGTGCGTTGAAAAAAATCACTCGTCTGCCCCACACCAAAGTACGGGTCTAAGGCTAGCCCACTCTCACGGGAGCTATTGTGCCACTGTGTATGACTGAAGCAGAGGTTCGGGAATTTTCTCGACCTACATGAGAAAGTCTTCTTCAAACACAATGCCCGGGACTGTTTTACCGGCAGGTGAGTTTTTTTTTTTACTTTGCGTGCACCATGCCGCTGGAGTTTTTATTTTTTTTTACTGAAGAAACGGCGCGTCTGATACCGATATTGATGATTGATGATTGATGAAACCATGGGCACCACCCACGGTTTTGGTCACGCATGGCTGTATAGGCGACACCGACCGTACTTGTTTTCTTTATAAAGAAAGACTTCATTGATTTTTTTTCCCCAAGAACTGTCCGAGTCTTATTAGAGTTTCAGACGGATTTCATACTCATTTATACGAGGGTCATGTTAGCAAAAATGATGAGGTTAGATATAAATTAAAAAGAAGATGGGTTTCATCCCTACTAAACTTAGTTGTCACTGTTTCCTAGTGAATAAAGCGTCAACGAAATCTGCATTAATGGTTCACATTTCCTTCCCATGTGTTTTGGCTCGCATTCTCGCCTCCTATATTTATCATATGCATATGTAATATGTAATTTGTTCTACATATAATATTGAAATAGATTAAACTAAACTATTTTTTTAATATTTTTTTATGCTACTACTTGATTTAGATAGCATTGCAAGTGGCTATATTATTCATACGACACATTTAGTCACAACACCATGTGATAACTAATGTTACAACTAGTCTATGAAATTGTGGATTGAAAAAGGTTGTTTCATGTCCCAATTTAAAAGGATTAACCCAGGATTAAATATATGGACTTTAGAAGACTTATATGTTGATTTAACCCACTCTTAATTAACAACTAAAAGATAGGACTAAACCCCACAGCCTTATAAACAATACACACATGAACCACTGTATAATATGCCAAATTCAATATGTGCCGAATGTAAGTACTTTTTATTATTAACAGAAGCATTTTCTAGATCTAAAACAAACAAAACTAGATCGGTAGATGCCATTCGGCTTGCAAACATAACTAACTTCTTATCAGAAGAAAATTTCATACTAGTTTTTACTGATATCGGTAGATGCATCCAGGTGATATGCATAGTTTTTACTGATATCCCGATATAATGTACATTTAAATTTAAAATATATCAAAGTCGAAACGACTTTCAAAGCCAAAACAATTTACAATTTAAAATGGAGGAAATATCATTCTAAAAACTATAAATATCACCCGGTAAGCCTCTAAATAAAAACTTTTCTATGAATGAATGCTGTAACGACCAAATTTTAAATTACATGTTAAGCTTGTGCATCGTAAGTATCTCTAGAAGTTTTGAGATTGATTTGAGTGCTTTCAAAATTAATTTTAAATTAAAACCTTAATTTTTCGCATGTGACTTCCCAAGAACAATGGCATGACTTAAATACACAATTACACATACACAGATACTACTCTATAAATATTTTACTTCATCCATCTATAAATCGTGACAATAACCGAACAAAAAAGCTTCCATCTGCTAAATAGAACTGGTGATATAAGAGCAATCAGTACCGAACAAGCGTCTCAAGTTATTCCTTCTGCAGATGTCACAATTCTAGCAATATGGCACTGCAGACAAGTACCAAACGTTGATCTATGAATACATTGGCATAAATCTCATAGTAGAGTGATCCAATGCAGGCAATATGATAGAAACGCCAGCGAGGCAGGAATGCTAGGTGTCTACTCTGACAGGGTCGACTTCAGCTCTCCGCTCTTCTCCATCTCAAGAATGATATCACAACCCCCAATCAGCTCTGATTTGTAGTAGAGTTGGGGAAAGGTAGGCCAGTTGGAGTATGTCTTCAAACCTTGTCTAACTTCCTCGTCAGATAAGATGTCAAAGGACCCAAAGCTGATCCCTTCCTTCTTCAAGGCGTTCACAACCTTCGAACTGAAGCCGCAACGAGGAGCATCTGAGGTGCCCTTCATGAAAAGCATCACCGGGGCAGAGGAAATCAGGGACTTCAATCTGTCCTCCAGACTTTTTTTTGGAATAACCCCTTTCTCAGACAGGACCTTCTTCAGCTCACCACTCTTATGCATCTCCATCACTATGTCTGAGCCGCCAACGAGTTCACCTTTTATGTACAGTTGAGGGTAACTGGGCCAGTTTGAGAGCACCTTCAGTCCCTGTCTAACCTCATCATCTGAAAGAATGTCAAAACTGGAGAAAGGAATGTTCTCTTGCTTAAGTATGTGAAGCAACTTTCCACTGAACCCACACTTTGGTTCCTCAGGTGTACCTTTGATGAATACCATCACTGGGCTGGAATTAATAAGGCTTTCCAAACGAGCTTTCTGAGCATCAGTAAGCCCGATTGGTTCAGCAACTGCAAAACCCTTCTCAGTTGCAGACCCAGGTTCACCTGCTTTTTCATTTTTGCTGCCCTGTGGTTTGAGGGGAATATTGTGCTCCTCAAAAACATCCTTCAATTCACCAGTGTCATGCATAGCAATAACGATATCACATCCACCAAGCAGCTCACCTTTGCAGTAGAGTTGAGGGAAAGTAGGCCAGTTGGAGAACTTCTTCATGCCTTCACGAACATCATTATCTGTAAGAATGTCAAAACTCCCAAATTTGACTCCTTCCTGCTTCAAAATGTCAACCACTTTACGGCTGAAACCACACCTTGGTTGTTCTGGGGTTCCCTTCATAAATAAAAACACAGGATGGGAATTGACAAGCTGCTCCAATTGCTTATTCAATGCATCTTCCGTGCTACCAGAGTTTGTGCTTTCAGCAGCAGAAGAACCATTTTGTTGTGCTATCTTTTGGATGTTTTCAAGTACAGCAGGCCCAGCAGCAACTCCGAGGCTAGCAGGTACAGCAGACTCAGCAACACTAGCAGGCCCAGCTACCTTTGCAACCTTATTGGCTAGGCTGGCTGGGTTTGCTCCCTCCAAAGTATCGACAGTTTTACCTTCCTGCAAGCAGACGACATATGCATGAAAAGGGGCACTTCTCTCACAAAAAGATCAGCATACAAGTGTTCAAAGCAGCCAGTAACAAACATTAAGCATTGCAAGGAACTCCTGAAGTTAAACAACCAAAAGAGTGGTTCTTTGGCACACCAGGGCACGCCCGAATTTCATTAATCATTACCAAAGTGACGAAATTACAGGGTTTGCCACACACAAGAAATATCTACATACTCCCTCCGTTCCAAATTATAAGTCGCTTTGAATTTTTTGGTTCATCCATTTTGCTCTGTATCTAGACATATTATTTATCTAGATGCATAGCAAAATGGATGTACCAAAAAAGTCAAAACGACTTATAATTTGGAACGGAGGGAGTACATAATACAAGCACTATAGAAAAGTAATATATTAGAAGGTTTTCCATGCAAAATTTAATTGTATCATACCATCATGCAGAATTAGGACACAAGACAACCAAATCTAAGAGGCAGTGACCACAGATGAAATCAACTAATTTATTATTTGTAGCAAACAAATTAACAATGTACGCAGATATCACAATTATTGGAGATATATAAGTCCTACCGAAGTCCAGAGTCCACATGCCATGACGCTGTAACTAAGAAAAAAAAGAAACTATACAAGCATCCTTTGTGAAATGTACTCGCAAGCATTCCACAGGTTGAGCCACTGAGATCGCAGAGAACACTTCATTTGGCACTATGAAGCCTTTAATCACTGAAAGCCTATATAGCCTACAAAATCATACTACACGCCTAAGCCTAACCACAATCTGTGCATCCAAATGGACTCTTTGGCATAGAGTACAGAAAATTAGTGAGAATAAACTTGTACAAAAATTCAATGTATGCAGACTCCAGTTTTTTTTAATGAAAAAGCAGGAGCTCTAGCATTCAATTAAGAAGGAAAGAAGAGGTGGATCATCCCCATGCCAAACTCAAGCAGAAAACCTAGAAGAGCACTAAACTTGCCAATAATGGAAACCTAACAAGGGCTCAGGTGAAAATGGTTTAACACCTACAAAGTTATTATTTAGTATACATTATACAAAAGAGAATCTCTCTGTTGTGGACACAGATGCGTATGGCTCTGAGAACCAGGGCCAGCACTCATCATAGGGCAGCTAGCTGGGTACTCTTCTCCCATGCCACGAGTCAAGGCTCAAACAAGCAAGGAGAGACTAGAGACTATCAGTGCCTGATTTCAATGGATCCCCTTTATAGGATGGATTGACCAGTTGACATGGTTCTATCAAGACCAAGAAAAGTTTTCTAATGCATGGAATCCATTTGAAACAAAATAAAATGACAGGATAACTAATCATTGTATCCTAAGTATGAACTAATCTATCTTCCAAATAATGATGCATCACACAGTTCCTCATCAACAGTGCTTGGATACTACGCTGCACATAAAAGTGAATAGTCTGCCACAGTAATACTGTAGTGCCAATTAGGAGGGTTTCAACATGAGTATAATGAGGGTTTCAACATGAGTATAATGAGAAAATTGAAGACATGGATCCAAATCATCTTAACCACTTGCCATAATAAAAGAGTGGATCTCATTAATTAAACATTGTACTCATGATGTCATGATTGGCAGTAAAAATATATGCGGTTATTCAACTACCATGAAGATGACAAGTATCATGATTCCATCAGAAGTATTGTGCATAAAAAAGGGGGAAAATGTTTATCGACAAGAAGCAAGGCCGAATTAATTCGGTAATTGTGAATACCTTGTAGAAAACAAAATATGGCACCGCTGAAACTCCATGTGCCTCTGATATTTCAGGTTGTTCTTCAGCTTCAACCTGAACAAAAGTCATCACTCATCAGTGCAAGAAACAAATAAGCAAACAATGTAGCACCCTCCTAATTATGTTGACAGTAAACAAGCAATAACTGGACACAACAAGGGACATAGAAGTAACCCCTGAACATAATGGGCATATAAATGAAAAAAATGATAAATGGTTAAAAGATCAGTCTTATTATTCAGTGATTCAGTGACTAGACCAATGAAAAAACAGATGGATACTAGATTAAATTAATTATATTTGTGTTTATCCCTCTTAAATTAGTGCATAGCTCAATGGAAACAGTGAAATATCACAGGCTCAACTTGGCTGGATTCAACAGAGTGTTACTACCTCATCTCAGCATGGCACTATATAAACGCCACACCAGAATTGTTTAGCATCAAACATACAAGCAGGCTACTGAGGATACCATTTGTTTAGGCAGTACCAAATATACAGCGCCAGAGAAAGGCATACCAAATACATTAACAGATTTTAAAATCACTAATGAACAATCAAAATTCACATTGGACGCATAACAATAACAGGATACCCAGGGGGGGGGGGGGGGGGAATCCTCCCTTTGACCCATACAATACATTAACAGATTGGTACCCCCTCTGTCAAGAAAAGAATGTAACTCTAACTCTAGCACAGTACCAAGTTAAAGCACCTTAAGTTTGACTAACTATAAATATCAATATTTATGATATTAAATAAGTATCATTGGATTTGCCATGAGATATATTTTCATAGTATAATTATTTGGTGTCATAAATATTAATATTTTACCTATATACTTGGTCTTTTGTTTTGGTCACGGTGTCGTTGAGTAGTTCGCTGCGTGTTTTGGACTGTTGCTGCCGGTTGGGGGAACCTCTCTGTTCCTTCCAACTAGGCAAGGATTTAGGAGGTGGTCGTTTTATTTCGTTACTAAAAACTGCTGTAATTTCGTTGCTCCAAAGTAATGAAATTCGGATTCGTCCATTGTGGAAAGAAACCTTATATACTTGGTCAAACTTTAGACACTTTAACCGAGAATGCACCTAGAATTGCATTCTTTTTGGATTGGGGTAGTAAATCAGTCGTGAAAAATATAATTGAAACCAGGCCATAAGCATCAGAAATGCAGAATGTTAAACATAATCCCAAAATTTTGAGTACTCTGTGAGCTAAAAAGTAAGGCTACCACAACTTCACCGTTAACTAAGGACTAGGTTACGATATGTTTCAAACTATATTATAAACAGATAGTTCAGGCACAGAAGTTCTTTCACGAATTATTTCATTGACAGACAGAACAATTGAGTTTATCAATTTAGAATACCGAGCTCTCATTTTGCACTCTTGGACAAACGCGCAACGTTGCCTAACAAAGAGGGAGAAAAGTCTCACAGTACAACAAAGCAGCCCAACAAGCAGCAGTAGAAACCTAACTACCTCCGCCATATCGACACTAAAAACCCTAAAGTCGTGCTACAAATCCAATCCACAAGACGCCTCAACGAAACCATCCATCGGCGACCGGACCGAACAGAACCGAATCTACCGCGATCGGGAAAGCGCGAGGCGAAAGGGGGCAGCGGAAACACGTACCCGGAGGAAGGCCGCGTGGGGGAAATCGACGGCAAGGTGCGCGAAGACCTCGTCCATCTGCTTGGAGGCCTCGCACCAGGACGCCCAGAAGTGCACGGCCGCCGCCCGCGCCCCGGCCACCGCCGCCTCCAGCTCCGCCGACGAACGCACCTCCCTCACCGCCCCGCCGCTCGCCATCCCCTCTTCTCTGTGATCCTCCGGGGCGGTTGGATGAGAAGAGATGTGGTGATGGACCTGATTGCGGTGAAGGCGACTGGAGTTGAAGAGGAGGATGCGTGTAAGAGGCGAGGAGGACTCGGGTGCTGTGCGGAGATTGCGGGCTTGCGGCTTGGGGTTTTCCTCTGCTCTGCGCCGCCGCGATCGATCGGGAGGCCGGAGCAGCGAGGCCGAAAGTGTGTCCGCTGCCTCCTCGGCTTTTCTGGGGGGTTCCCGTTCGGCGTGACGCCGACTGAACATTCCAGAAGGGGGCGCGTGCGGTCGGAGACCGGGTGGGCCGCGGGATCGGCACAACAAGCTGGGCCTATTTGTTGCTGGGCTGTGCGGGCCGAACCGCCCTTGATGCTATGATGGTTTTGGCCCGCTCTGCCGGACGCATTTTTGGGGGACGTGTAGTATGGATATTTTTCGACTATTTTCGAAACAGATCTGTTCGTATCCGAGTTCAGATATCCAATATTCGATACTGTATCCATATCCGAATACTCAAATCGCATATTTATAATATCATATCTAATCGTATCATATCCGACATAGTTAACATTATCCGTATTCGAATCCGAATTCGGACAGAAATATAAAAACAAATATAATATCGATGATATCCGTCCATACCCGATCCGTTTTTATGCCTAGTCTGGTGACGGCGCCGGCCTGGCAAAGAAAGTACGTCATGCGCTGGGCGGCGGTGGGGTCTAGCCGCCGTCTGGGCGCTCCGCTGCCGGGTCGAGGGACCTATATAATGGAGGGGTCGCGCAAGCTGGTGAGCGCCCTCGTCGGGCAGAAACCCTAGTCGCCACACCACGGCCGCCTCACACCATCGACCATTCGACCTATTCTGGCAGTCCCATTCCTCCCCTGACTGAGGGGTCTCTCTTGCTCCTTCTATGTGTGTGGTGCTATCAGCTGATAGCCTGATACCGCCTCGGAAGATATTCCGATTTGTGTTTCTGCGTGCTGTCAATATTTTCCGATTTGTGTTTCTGCGTGCTGTATATTTCGACGCGGTTTTGACTTTTCTTTCGCCATGCGTGCGTCTTTGCCGGATCACACGGATCGATGATGCTGTTCAAGAAATACTGCGTTATCTTCCTGATGCAAGTGTGAGGCCGTCGTTTCGAAGGTTTCCTGATGACACAACTATCTTGCTGAGATCCCAGTACGTGCCCAACTAGTCTTTTTTTTTTCTTTCTGTATTTCTCCCCGTCTGCTTTTTCTCCTCTGGATTTATTTTTGCGTACAGTTTGGTTTTGATCAAATGCACTGTCAGATATCGTAAAGGGCAGGATTGTTTCATCCACGAAGTGAACGCGGAGGAGATTATTCCGTCAACCGTAGGCTGCAGCTAAGCAGCCTCTTCGGCTGGCTGGTTCGTGAAAAAGTATCGCGGACTGATTTGTGTGAGAAAAATACTGTTCCGACTGAAAATTTACGATCGTTTACGATACGCCACAGCCAACAAAAGCCACAGCCAAACGAACGGGCTGAAGAGCTTGGATTCATGCTGTTGGGAACGCTAGACCAGGCAATAGTGGAATCTATCGCTGTATTATACAAAACAAATCTATCGCTGTATTATACAAAACAAGATTTGATTTGGATTCATGCTGATGTTGTTGGGTACTAGTAAATATGACCAGGCAACAGTGCAATCACGGTGTCATACAAAACAATGTGATATGTATACCAGTATTTTAGCTGAATCGTACTCCTGTTTGACGCTTGCCAGATAACAAACCACACAAGAAAGGCACATGACCACATGACGGAATCTCTTCGTTTTAACATACTACACTAAGCACTTAGCACAATTAGGCTTTCCAGATAATAACAAATCAAATGTGTAGCACATGGCGTCTGGGCGATGGGCACAACCAGAAGCCTGGCATCAGTGCATCTGAAACAGAGCCCAACGAAATGGACTGCGTACATGTTTAGTGAACCCAGCCTAATAATACAAGAGTTCAGCCAGTTGCCAGCCTAATAATACAGTAGTTCAGCCAGTTGCCAGTTTAATGAACGTCTAAGGTATCATCAGGCAGACACAGGTTAACTGAGATAAGACACGTTTACATTACAGACAAACAGGTAAGCATCTAACATCACTGTTTCCAGAACTGTTAAGCGACCTTATTTACATCAGCACCTGCAGCATCCTCTGGTAGCTGCCAGCGATGAGCTTACCCATCAGCGGCATAGAAAGGAAGGGACTTCAGCGGCATCACCTTCTCCTGCAAAGGGAAATGGGGACGGTGAGTGAATTATACCTGTGTTAACAGAACGCTATGAACAGTGTGCCTCTGAAGCTACCTCAGAGTTCTCCACATGTTCTGAGGGGAAATGAAGACCAGTGGAACAGTTTTCAAGCACTTCAGGACTCTTCAGCCATGCTTTGTGAGCTTCAATGGCTTTCAGCTTAAAGCGAAACATCTGCAAGTGCCAATATCCAACCAATTCAGGTGCACAGTTGCTTTACACTAAGGTTAATTTGCAAAAAGTACCCTGAATGAAAAATGAGCAGGAGAAGACTGAATGTGCTCCAAACCTCGGATAAAGAAATGCTTGGCTTCTCAAGTTCATCTCTGTTGACATGAATTCCAGTACCCTGACATTCTGGGCAAACTATGGATGTTATTTTGCTTTTCTTCGGTGCATTCTTTGCCTTCCTTCCTCGATTGCTCTTCCCCTTGCGAGCTATTTGGTCATTCAGCATCTCGTATTGGCACAATATAGTCCAGTGTAAAAGGCAGGAAGTGTGAAAGAGATGATAAGCCTGCATAAATCAAGTGTAGAGAAGTCATTACAGAACATTTGGGATTTAGAGGGGAAATATAATTGCTATATTTTCGGGTGAAAAAGGTACAAAAAGACAAACAGGTCCATGCTCTCTAATCTTCAAGAAACATTATTATGAAACAGAGATAGCAAAGATTGCTCGAAGTTACTCACCCCATTTGAATTTCTACTGCTGCAAGCTAGGTTTCCTGTATTGCAGTTCAGCAAGGTGGCAACATCCTTTCCAGGGAGCATTGGTCTGCCGCAAATATCACACACTTTCTCAGCTGCTATGCGCTTCTGCTTCCTCAACTCTCTTCTCGCTGACTTACTTGATAAGAGGCCAACTTGAAGATTGTGTGAGGTACGTGCTGGGAAACCAGTCACAATAGCTTGGCTACTACCCTGTGGAGAGCTGTTCTGACCGTTTGACTCTTCTGAAGATGCTTCATGATCAGAGAATGATTTTTTCATTCGCTTTCCACGATGTCCAGCATCATCAATTACAAAGAAAGATCCAGCAGAGATAGAAAGGTCCTGTTCATCAGAAGACCACTTCCTGCCCAAATCATAAGTATAAGAGAAGTTGACTATGGCAAAGCCAGATTGCTCATAAGTGTTACAACTCTCAGAACCATGGGAGCCTTCTTGTCCTACCCAAGCACACCAGATCTTGCTTATCTTCTTGCAGTTCTTGCTAGCTTCACAGATCCTGTATGAAATATTTCCATAGCCCAAAAGATGCACAGGCAAGTCTGAAACAACGTCCTTTAGCAATACACCGGGAATAACAAGAGGACCATCAGTTCCACTGTTTGAAAGCACATGATCTTCAGATACAGCAGCAACTGTACCATTAGCACGGCCTTTTCCACCATTGCGTGCACCTTTCACACCATTACAGAAGCTTGAACCATCTCTCAACTTTGACGTCACCTCAGTATCATTCCTTGAAACCTCAGGCTGTGGACGTGTAACCAGAGCAAGCTCTCTGGTGCTCTGCGAGCTTGAGTCCAGCAGGAGCGGATCCTTCTCGCGCGAGTTGTTGAAGAAGAGCACGCCATCATTGAATGGCCACGGCATGGGCCCAAACAGTGTGACCTTGGCCTCAGCATACCGCCGGGAGTGCAGGTTTCCCTTGAGGTGGTCGAACAGCACGTTGTCGCTGAAGCACTCAGTGAGGCAGATGGTGCAGAAGAAGATGACACGCTTCCCGACACGCCGTAGTTCAACGTAGGTGTGCCCGCGCTGCCGCACCTCCCGGAGCGTGGCCTTCGCAACAATCTCACGTATGTCAACAGGGCCATTCCTTTTCACCACCAGCTCCTTCCCCACCATGGTTACCTCCAACCTCAAATTTCTGCTGCTTTGCTCACAAATCCCCCCAAAACTACCTCCGTACCCTTGTCTTCTTTAAATTCTCAGAAATTACAACCAAATTTCACCCCTCTTGAGATCTATGCTTCCCTCCAGACCCAAGAATTACAAACTTAAAAACAGGCTAAGCGTATAGGAGTACAGAGGGGCGGTGGCGGACCCAGTAAAGGACATGGGTGTAAACATGCACAGCTGAAAATTCAAAAAAAAAAATCGAGGTTAGTAGACATAATACATGTGTAATTAGATCAGATCCGCAAACAAATAGCTTAACTTAGGGTTTGGATGCTCGGTTTCGCACAGGAAGCTGAAGAGAAGGGGGGGAGAAGGGGGCGTACCTGGTAGTGCTCGTCGCCAATGAAGGGCACGAAGAAGACATGGCGCCCGATGGAGACTGCACCTGTCGTAGGGAGACCGCGGCGGCGGCGCGGTAGTCCAGCCGGCGCGCCCCGATAGACACAGACAGAGAGAACACGCCGGGGGGGAACGGGAGAAGAAAAGGCAGGACCGCACGGATAAACGGGAGAAGCGGCGCGGTCGCCCAGCCGTCGCCCGGAGAGGCGGAGAGACCCTGAGAAAGGGGGAGAGGAGAGAGAGAGAACGCGCGCGCAGGCCGTGGGGAACGGGAGAAGAAAGGCAGGGCCGCACGGATAAACGGGAGAATGACGAAGAATATTTCGATCAAACGCAGTTCGATGGTTCGATGGAAGGGAGGGTGGAGATCGCCGGCAAGGTGGTTGTCGCCGGCGAGGAAAATTTGGGGGCGAGAAGGCAAGACTCGAGCAGAGGATGAAATTTGAGAAGAAGGTTGGTAGATAGCTATAGAACATGTGTTGGGAAAAAATATGGGGCATTGCGTGTTTCAGGAGACTCTTAAACTGCAGTTTTTTTTAATGGCTCGTGGCTTATTTGACAAAGTTAACTACATCACATATAAGCACATCTAAGACGGCTGAGAAACACATTGAGAAGGTGAGAAATTTTAAAATTTAACATTTACCTTATTTTTCTTAGAAAACAATTTTAAGTTGTGCCTAATGGCGGGCCAATGAAGGTTAAAAAGAACCCTAATGGAAATATGAGCAAGAAAAGCATCCAACAATGTGGATTTCAATAAGATCTCTTACCTCCGCTATCCCAAAAGAAATGTAATTCTAACTTTGGCCTAAATTAATTTTAAGTTTGATTAAAATTATAATTAAAAAAAATTGTGTCTATGTTACCAAATAAGTATCATTAGCCCTTGTTTAGTTCGCGAAATTTGGATTTTGGGACTACTGTAGCACCTTCGTTTTTATTTGGCAAATAGTGTCCAAACATTGACTAATTAGGCTTAAAACGTTCGTCTCGCAATTTCCCACCAAACTGTGCAATTAGTTTTTCTTTTCGTCTACATTTAATGCTCCATGCACGGGCCGTAAACATTCGATGTGACAGATACTGTAGCAACTTTTTGAATTTTGGGATCCAACTAAACAAGGGCTTAGTTTACTTGATCTATGCTAACAAATAAGTATCGTTATTACATTTACTATGAAATATATTTGCACAGTCTGATACTTTTTCATAAATTTGATCAAATTTAACTTAGACAAAACTAGAATTGTAGCATTTGTTGAATGACAGAGGACCATCGCTCATATCGGTCATGTTCGCTTGTCTTAATATCCGTACTTTTTAGCTTGTTTTTTTTAATCGGAACAGTGTTTTTCTCTCGCAACAAATCAGTCGGAACAGTGTTTCGGCTTGTTTTTCCAGCGAAGCGAACGGGGCCATCGTGTTTATCAAGAGTTATCCAATCGGCAGAGGTAGATACAGTGGGTCCCGGCACTCTAATATGTATTTGTTAGCCACAAGAACTCAATAAGTTTATTCTTTTTAAGTTGTTTTAGAGGCAAAATATTTTAGTTTGGATTCAATTTGCATGAGAAGCCCGGCATCAACAACCAATTTAAAATTAAAATCCAAACAAGACATGCACCTTTTGTGAAGTCCTTGCGTCGTCGATTCGTGAAGTGGTAAACCACATGACTGCCGCGGGGTGCATGATTCTATCAGGCAGATAAAAAAGCTGCATCACACGCCTTGTCTTCTTGAAAGGAATCGATAGAATATGACAGTGACATTCATCTCTTTTTCATGCCCGCCGTTCGTTTTTATGGCCTGGTTGAATTTTTTGATGCAATTTTGCCAATATCGACAAGTGTTAGGTCCACAATGTAAATTGTTTCCGTGCCTGCGGATATGCTACACGTTATATTATGGTACCGGTTTCCGAATTGACACTTCGCCTGTGCACCAACACCGACGTGACACGCAACCACACAAAATGAAACACTATAACGTGATGCATTTCCTAATTTATATTTCATAAATGGCAGTTAGTTTTTTTTTCTAAAAAAACAATGTGGCTGTCAACATCAGACCACAGAAACTAGACCCATGAGCCCATGAGCATCTCCAGAGCATAATCCTTTTTTTAGGCCACAAAGATGCTAGAGGATATCTTGAGTTCTTAACCGAGCCCTATACATTCTTTCAGAGATAGCCAGACAAAATCCTCCGAAAGCAATAGAAAAATGAAGCCGTCAACAACCAGCACATGAATTCATGATCTGTCGGTGGCATAAGCCAAACAACCAATATCCAACAGAAAATTGAAATCAGTACAACTACCTCAAGTTTCCCAGCGCACAGGAAAGCGCTGATCCCATGTTCCATTTCATATTGCCTATTGTCTCCAACCAGGAGGATATCAAGCTGGTGATATTTCGCTATAATGGCACAGGTGAGTAAGACATAAGTGTACAAAATACATGCGATGTTACAGTTTTATTTAAGCTGAGCTACGCTATGCTCTGAAGAAGCAAAACGAGAGCATTATGTTGAATGAGGCCGGGAGAAAAACACGAGCACATGGAAAAGGATACTCCAGAATGTTATGCAGCCTTCACATTTGGCTCCTCGTCCCCATTATCCTCAGCAGGCTCACCATCCCTCTGCCTCCCAAAGCCGAAATATTCCTCTTCTGAATAGTGCTCCTCCGCACTTCTTCCAAAGATGAATGGTCTTCTACCCATTGTTGTAAAAGGCATTAGCCCAAATGCACGCGCCGTTTTGATCTCTCTTGCAATCTTACGCTGAGCTTTTGCACTTATACGGGTCTGTGAAGAAAATGAGTAGGTAAAAACCATGGCAAACATGTGTATTGATACTGAATTACAAGTGCAAAAGTAAGGTAAAAGCTAAATGTGGGATATGCGTATGTGAATATATGATGGTATGTGCGGCTCTTCTTTTTCAATTACATGAATCGTGTTTAGAATCAAGTCACTGAAAAGATCAACATCCAGCAAGATGATCCTGGCACAACAGTGCCATCAGGATGTCTTTCCAAAAGGATAAAAGCATACCAGGATGGGGTAATGCATTGAGGAGTGAGGACAACTGCTCCCAATATGCATGATAAGCAACTATCTAACACAAAAGGATCTGACAGCTCAACTAAAAAGCAAGAATATCTTCCCAAAAAGTTCGTCATCATATACAATAATTAGCTGAGTACTTGAGGAGTAGTGATTACCTGGCTTCTCTTGATGATAATTCCAGCTTCTGTAAGGAAGTGGGAGAGGAATCTAACGTTCTGCAAGGAGCAGTTCCAAATATGTTTAAAAAATGAAACTGGAAAGTACTTGTAGCCAAACCATAGGAATTCATCAATCAGATCAAAGATATAATCTTGGGAGAAATGTTACATGTCTCTTCATTGCAAAGAGGCAACTAACAGTAAATATTCATTGACACAGTTTTATACACAACTGACTTTCTTTGCAGGTAGACCCGATCAATCAAAATATATGCATTTCATACACTTTGGAATTTGGAACATGAAACACATGGCTCGTATTCAAATATGTGCTTTGATACTTGTCACAGTGAAGTATTTGCAACCAAAACCATCCCAATATGTATATAAGCTTCTTGTGTGCACTAGTAATTAAACTAGTATCATAGTGATTAACATGTATTTCACTGCAAAGAACTATCTTATATTTGCTAAAATCAAATAAGACAAGTAGCAAAATCAGAAGAAAATGCCAGAGTAAGATAAATTTACTGCTAATAGTGATTGTTAGTCATGTTCTACAGATACATATGTGGGAAAACTCATATTAACACAACAAACAAATAACGGATTTTCAGGTGGCAATACATTGCATGTTAACACTATAAAGGGTATGACTTCCTCTATTTGAAACAGGAAAGAGGAAGCATTTTGAGATCAGCATAGACTCCTTGTGTTCCTGAACTTTGTGTTACCTAGCAGTCCTAGAATTTACAAAGCGGTAGAGGACATGATACATTTCAGTAAAAAATAGAAACTATAGGCAATTTCCTTGTGTTGTCAGGAAGAAATACTCACCCTAAAATCAGCCTTCCTCAAAACCTCCGCTGTAGTTGTTTCAAACTGTGGTCTAGGAGGATTCTTTGCGGCTGCAGGTCTTCTAATGTCAAGGTCCTACATGTATTACAATTGAATGAAATAGGGCATTAGAATAGCAATCACACAAGGGCAGGTCACTGAATAAACTAATAATTGAAGAAAGAAAGTTGTAAACTACACATGGTATTATAAAGAGGAGTTCCGCATATCAGAAATGAAATTCTCATTTTGTTAACAACCATCAGCTAGTAAAGTACACGATTTTATTGTGATTTCAGGATAGCACAGACATTTCTAACCCACACACTTACTCAGTAGTTCCTGAACACTTACACAGGATAACAAAAACATCAAGGTCGCAAAAGATATTAGATGAATCCAATAATTATGGCTACACATTGACAAACAAAGCTCCTGCTTACCCGAACAGAATAAGTCGATCCTCGCCTATACGTCACATCAGGCCTGAACTCAAAATCATCCTCTTCCCACTCATCATCGTCGTCATCGTTGTCATCCATTTGGGAGTTGCGTGCCGCATTATCCAGCATCTCACTTATGCTATCATTCGAAGAATCAAAGAAACCCATGGACCCAGAGCTGCTCTTGTCGCCAAACACACCTAAACCACCCATGGCTGACCCAGAGCTGCTCCTGTCACTGAACCCAGGGAAACCACCCATGGATGACCCAGAGCTCCTCCTATCACCAAACCCAGCGAAACCACCCATCCCAGAGCCCATGCCGTATCTCCTACTGGCGTTCTCAGCCCTGTCAAGCTTCTCATAGAGAGACCCTTCCTCTGTGTCCTTGCTCCCAAACAGCCGTTCATCGAATTCCTCCAAGGTCTCGCCATCCCCTGCACAGCAACAGTTAAACAAGATAAGCATATCAACATCATCCTGGCCGAGACCATTCTAGCGTCAATTCTTCATTCTTAAAACATGACAACACAAGTGTAAGGAAATGATGGTTTTTGTCAAGAGAAAACTATGGATTCGCGTCAGAACTAGATCTCCAAGGCCATTCGATTCAGTTTACTGTGACAGCCGACTTTGGGGGAAAGGTACGCCGTACGCGAGTGTTAGAATCACGACCACCACACCGCACGAGGACGCGTGCGGCCAGGGAGACGCGGGGATCGGAGGGTGTGTGTGGGTGCTCAGTGCTCACCAGACTGGAACGAACGACGAAAGGCGCCGGCAGCTGTGGGCGGCAAGTGGGGGGGAATGGAGTGGCGGAGCGAGGTACGCCGCGGGAGAGACCGCCTCAGCGCCGAGCTCGCCATTGCACTCGGTGGTGGATCGTCGGCGCCGCCGCAACCCCAACACCAGCAGGAGAGGGGAAGGAGCGGGTGATTAGGATTTAGGAGCCGGGGTAGGGGTTTCCTCCTTTTTGCGATTCGGACCCCGTCGGTGAACCTTATTGTTAGATGTTAATATATTACATATCACTCCTTGTTGTACAGTGCTAATTTAGAGTACTTTTGGTAGGTATATCTAGAATTCTAGGGCCATTTAGTTTTTTTCTGATAAAGTCCGGATGTTAATGTTAATTAATTCAGATGTTTGTAGCACTCTGATTTTTCAAATTTTACAAAATATAAATAAGTTTGTTTTACTTTTTCATTAGGAAGCTCGTGGCGCGCGCGTGTCACAGGTGGCCTCGCCTCGCTCTCATGGACGGGCCCCGGTTTTCTGAAAATGAACACTGACGCCGCTTTCTGTGCTCAAACGGGTAATGGCGCAACAACTTGTGTTGTTCGAGATCATCGGGGGAACTTTGTAGCAGTGGCACAGGGCCACAGGCGCAATTGTATAATAATCTCCTGGACGCTACTTTGGGAGGCATTGGTCTCTTCGCTTCGCTGAAAAGTTATAACTGAAAGTACTATTCATTTTGCTCATTCGCTAAAATAGTATGACTTAGGGCCTTTGGCTTGCAGAGATGCAGTGAGCTTGGCAGTTCAACTTCAACTTGGGCACGTGGCCTTGCAGAGATGCAGTGAGTACACATGGAAACGGATTGCCTAGAACTCATTCAGTTACGGGAGAAACGGGAGATGCAAAGGTCCATCTTTGCTCCAATCTTTTCAGAGATAGATGATTTGAAGCTTGCCTTTTCGGAGTTTGTTTTTGTTTACGCTAGTAGATCAAGGTCGCTCATATGTTAGCCAAACAAGTCACGAGCTCATACCGCGATTTGATCCTGTATGAAGCTTCGGCTATTATGATATAAAAATGAATATATTATAATATAAAATAAACTCAAGCAAATATATTTTGAGAGTCACTTTTGTGAAGCAAACGTTTTTAAGTGCCAAATATGCGAAGCCATTTGTTATTAGGAAAAAGTCCATTTTTGGCCCTCCAATTATGGCTGCACTTTTGTTCTAGCCCTCTAGCTCAAAAACCAGATACGCGCAGTCCCTTAACTCTCAAAACCAGTTAAAATTAGCCCTCGCGCCCATTCGACCATCGGTTTCCGCACAATAAACCCGCCACGACCCCACCTGTCAGGCCTTTCCCTCTCACCGCCAGGTTGGGACCACCTGTCATCCCCCTCCCTCTCTTCGCGGGCCCCCTGTCATGCCTTTCCCCAACCTAGCAGCGAAATAGAGGCAGGGGAGGGAGATGGACGGTGATTTTTCGCCGTCGGCGAGGAATCCGGCGAAACCGAGGGCACCGGCATGCTCCTCGCGACGAGCCGCACCTAAAGGTGTCTAGGGTTTAACCCCTACCGAGCTCTAACTAGGGCGACGGTGTGCATGGCGGACAACGACGAGGGCCCGACGACGCTCCAGCGAAATCCGACCATGGCGGGCGCGGCTAAGCTCAGTACGAGCTTCTAGGGTTCGCGGGGAAGACGAGGGAAGGAAGAGAAGGGAGTGAGAGAGCTCCGGTGATAGCCGGCCACGCGAAGCTCGAAGTCCGGCGAGCCCCGGTCATGGCGGGCGACGGTGGAAGTGGCCAATAGGCCCTCACCTAGGCTCGATCGATGCTACGAGTGGGTGGAGATGGTGGCGCGAAGCAAGGCAGAGCTACTGGCGTGCTGGCTTAGGCAATGGCACGGCTGCGGTGGCGCACGAGCTCGGCAGAGCTCCTCGGCGTCGCTGCAGCTCGATTTCTCCGCGACGAGCGCGAACGCGGGCAGGGCAAGGCAATGCGGGTGAGAGAGAGGACACGGGCGCGACGCGACGGTCATGCTGCTCCTCCCGGCCTGCTCCGGGCTCCCTCCGGCCGAGAAGAGGCTAGCCTCGGGGACGCTGAGGCCAAGCATAGCTCGTCGGCTCTCAACACGAGTGTCGCGCGAGCCGTGCTGCTCACGGGCAGGCAGCCACCGACATTGACAACCGACCATTTGCCCGCGCCGCGCGCGCACCACGATGTCCTGTCAACGCCCAGAGCCACGTCGCCTTCACGTGCGCCGCGTCCGCGCCGCGTCAACACTGCGTTGACACCGCGTGGCCGCCGTCCATCTCGAGCATGCAATGGAGATGCCGATGGAGTCGGAGTCGCTACCGAGCTCTTCTACGCCGAGGCCGCCGCTGTCCGTCCGCTCGTCGGAGCCCCGTGCCTCCACTGCCTGTAAGGTCGAGATGGCGACTAGAGGGGGGATGAATAGTCGTTTCTAAAATTAATCGTGTCGGCTTACCGAAATAAATGCGGAATTAAAACTATTGGTCTAGCCAAGACTGCACCCCACTATCTATATTCTCTAGCACCTTGCGAATATCCTAATTAAGCAATTAAGGTGTCGGACTAGCTAAAACTCACCTAATTAATTCTAGGAGCAAGGTCACACAAACCTATGCCACTAGTACTTTAAGCAATGAGGGAGCTCCTACACATGTTAGTAAGCAAAAGCACAAAGCCAACTAAGTACTTAGGGTTTCATTAATTCACCAAAATCAAACTAGAGCTTTCAATACTCCGCCGGTGGAGTTCCGAACCCTTCTCACCTCTGTTACATCGCCGAGTTGATCCACATCAACTCTAACTTCATCTCCTTTATAAATGTGCCAACACCACCAAGTGTACACCATCATGTGTATGTGTGTTAGCATTTTCACAATCATTTTCAAAGGATTAGCCACTCAATTTGCCACGCCACTCAATCCTATCGACGATGCAAAGTTAGATGACTCGAGTGGCACTAGATGACCGATATGCAAACAAGTTTTCCCCTCTTGATAATATTGCCATCTATCCTAAATCCGGTCATAAACTTCTCTACACATCTATGATCGGTGAAATAAAATACCCTAGGTTATATCTTTGTCTTGCGCATTCTATTCCATCTCCTCTAATGTTGATGCAACACATGCACCAACATGATAAACAATGATATGATCCACTTCATATCATCACGTGATCATATTGGTTCATCGATCTTGATTTCACTTGCTTTTCACCGTTGCCTTCGTCCATCGGCGTCAAGTCTTGCTTAAGCTTCACCGCCACGTGGTCTATTGCTCTAAAGCCTCCAACTTGCCCTTCACGCTTGCAACCGGTCCATCAAGCCAAGTTATGTTTTGATCTTCTCCACCTTGATCATATGACTCAATGTCTTGTCTCATTTGCAATGAGCTCCTTTTATCATCACATGTGTGAGCTTTGCAACATCTCTAAGCCATTTTCACCTTCATGACATATGTTGCTCACACACATGTATCTGTGGACTAATCACCTGTGTATCTCACATAAATACCATTAGTCCACCTAGATTATCACTCAATTACCAAAACCACATAAGGATCTTTCACCGCCTCCTTGCTCCCTCTTCTTCCTCATCCTCTCCTCTCCTCTGCTCTGCCCTGCCATAAAAGCCGGCCATGGCTGCCGAGCTCGCCAACCTCGCCCCATCCTCCGCCCTGCTTCCTGCTTCCTCATCCCCCTCTATTCTCTGCTCTGCTCCCCGCGCCATGGACGGGCACAGTCAAGGCCGCCACGCCTTTGCCTCCGATGAGCCGAACCATGCTGCTCCCCTGCTTCCCCCTTCTTCCTCCGCTCCGCATCTCTGCTCTGCTATCCCTTTCTCCCTTAGCTCTGCCCTGCCCTTTTCTCCCCTGCTGCTGTGTGCGGACAACAGGGAAGGACGGAAGATGCCATCCGCCGCGCCCTCGCCTGTTTCCCTGCTCCGCTCTCGCTCTCTCACACGCTAAGCGCCGCCGTGAAGAAAGGGAGGGAGATGACAGGTGGTCCCAATCTGGCGGTGAGAGGGAAAGGCCTGACAGGCGGGGTCGTGGCAGGTTTACGGTGTGGAAACCGCGGTCAAATGGGCGCGATGATTAATTTTAACTAGTTTTGAGAGTTAAGGAACTATACGTGTCTGATTTTCGAGCTAGGGAGCTAGAATAAAACTGCAGCCTCGTTGAGCCAACTTTTTCCTCGTTATTACAGATGTCTTCCGGTACAAAAGACGAGTACCAAAGATGACGAGGGACTAAATCCAGACCCTCGTCTGCTATGGCGGTGGTGGCGGCGCCGCCGCCGCCGATACTCGAGCTGGACCCGTCGCACGATCGAGCCGGCCGCGTTATCGAGGACATCGTGCGGCTAGAGCGGAGGATCTTCCCGAAGCACGAGTCGCTGGCGCGGTCCCTGCACGACGAGCTCAAGCGGCGGAACTCCGGCCTGATCTACACGACGTCCGGCGCCGACGGCGAGGAGGTCATCGGGTATGCTATGTACACCTGCAACACCTCCCTCTGCGCCACCATCACCAAGCTCGCCGGTGAGACATATGTTGGGATCCCGTCTCTCCCTGGGATAAGGTTATGCTGAATGACTGAATCGTGTGCCCAAAACTGTAAACTTTTGGTTGCAGTGAAGGAGAATTGCAGGCGGCAGGGCCACGGCGAGGCGTTACTGGCGGCCGCAGTGGAGCGGTGCCGGCGGAGGAAGATCCAGCGGCTCTCCCTCCACGTCGACCCGACGAGGACGGCGGCTGTGGCGCTGTACCGGAAGGCCGGGTTCCAGGTCGACACTACCGTCGAGGGCTACTACGCACCGCACAGGGACGCCTACCGGATGTACTTGGATCTGTAGAATGGTTGAGGACGAGAACCAGTGCTTGATCGGCCAGTACTCCATTAGCGTGGAGCCACTAATGCTTCTCAAAATTGATAAATTCTCTTGACGCACACTGCTTCTGTGAGAGTTTTTGTCGATGATTCCAAACTGTAGCAAGGATCATGTTAATTCCCGCAGGATTCTGAAACTACTGCCATATAACCATATTAAATGAGCATTTGGTTTCAACAATTACAACTGTGGATATCGCCCAGGCTGTATGACAAGATAACTCAGAGATGCTGTCATATCAGTTTCTCCTCCAAGGTCAAGATAACTCAGCAAGAAATTCGTGGATAATTTTGACCTTCTTTGTAACTATATAAGAGATGTTTACTGAATAGTAGCTGGCTAGTCTCACTGACACACATAGAAAAGCGAAAGCCCAATTTGATTCAACATTCAAGTACCCCTTAGGCAAAGCTGATTTACAATACAAGAGAGCAAACCAACAGTGTAAATGGGCACCTGTTGATATGCGACCATTATAAGTAATCAAATGGATGTTTGTTTGAGAAATAGAGTGATCAACTTATCTTCTGACTTCTAACTTTTTGCTTGATTTGTAGAATATAATAGGTAAATCCATCAGACTCTCATCCCTTACAAGCAAATACTCCCTCCATCCCAAATTGTAAGTCATTCCAAGAATCTTGGAGAGTCAAAGCTTCTCAAGTTTGACCAAAATTATAAAAAAAATTACAAAGATTTATGACATCAAATAGGTATGCTATAAAAATATAATTAACAAAGAATCTATTGGTACTTAGTTGGTATCATAAATGTTATTATCTTATTATATAAACTTGGTCAAACTTGAGATGCTTTGACTCTCCAAGATTCTTGGAATGACTTACAATTTGGGATAGGGGAAGTATATAATTAGTGTATGAGAATAGTCACTATACCAAAATCATAAAATAAACTCATATGCACTACCTCTTTGTTGCTCAGCTAGTGCCCAACTGGCCGATATGGCCTCAGTGATGGCAATTGGCAAAACTGAAAACTCACCAATTCCCCCTAGTGGCTGGCCCAACGGAAGGCCGATGCGTTGGACGGTTGGAGTCTTGGAGAACACCCAGCGTTAATTAGTTTGTAGTTAGTCTTGATGAATCAGGTTCCATCAGAGGGTTAAATAATTATATATTCCCATACCTTTCTCAGGTGAAAACATGTCATCCAAATATGCTAGTACTGAGAAACGTATTGTTTCAGTTTCAATTCCAACTCTGTACGTATTTCACAAGTTTTTACATATTCAAAATGGTAAAATTTTGTTCACAAGCTGAACTGCTAAGCTGCTACATCTCATCCTGCTTCCTAAATAGTCATACAGCTGGGCTCTTGCTCAGAAAGGGCCAACACTTGATCACCCGCCTGTTCGTTTGGCGTGTTTGGCTTATAAGCCATGACTGAAAGTACTGTTGGCTGATTTGGTGTGAGAGAAAAATATTGTTCGTTGGCCGAAAACAAGCCAAACAAGCCCAAACGAACAGGGCGCACATAGGTCTATGATGTTTAAATCAAGGTCACTAACTTCTGTTCCCACGGATATTACTGCAGCCTCCTTTGTAACATGAAGTGTACTGTTCACCTGTTACTAAAATTGGATGGCAGCCAGTTGGCCCTGTTCGGCTTACCTCATATTCGGCTTATTCGGCTTCTTTTTTCAGCGGGAACAGTGTTTTTCTCTCACAACAATTCGGCCGGAGCAGTGTTTTTTAGCCAAAATTCTGCCAGCCGAACTATCTTAGTGTTCATTGGCCGATTAACATGTATTTCACTGCAAAGAACTATCTTAGTGTTCGTCCATGACTGTTTGCTTCTCTTTGCTTCATCCTTGACTGTTACTGCAGTAGGTATTAGAACTATGTCAGTCTGATGTTTGTTTTACTGCTTGATTGTATTGATTGATTAGTCATCCACTGAATACTTCAGCTGCTGAGTGGTCCTTAGATTCTGAGTGGTGTCAGTGGTACATCACTGCATATACATTGACAAGTTTACAGAATTCTGGGTGGTGTCAGTACAAAGATAGGCATGAGTACTTCTGTTCATGCTTTACACGTTTCTTGCAGTTTAGATTTTGAAATAAGATTTTCTTGCAGTTTTGCAGGTTACAAGGATAAAATTGTTTTGGAGGAAACTAGTACTTCTGCAAGATGCAGCTGGCAGTCTTACAATAACATTGTTACTGAGAAATTATAACTTATGTCACTCAGAGAAGGACAATACACATTTGCATGAGATTATTTCTTATTTTCTTGAATTAAGTCAATTTGTACGGACAGATGCAACAGATGGATGGAGGAACATGGATCCGGCTACATGTTATTTATTTTTTTATTTCTCATTTTCTTAAATTAAATCAACATATCAGTGCTGGTGTCCGTGCTCGTGACTTGGTTGATCAGGGCCTTGTACTCATAACTCATTGCATTTACTGTCTATGTGCTTGCTCGTGAGAGCCCTCGGATTGCATTCTAGGATCCGGGCCCGAGGATTCAAAAAGGGTTGGGGTTGGATTAGGATGGTGCTACGTGTAGGATTGGATTGGATTGAGCTGAAACAAATCAATAGGTGTTAGGATTGGACTGGGTGCAGTGCTTAATCACCTTAGAATTGGAGTGGGGTTGGGGCCGGATCTCGATCCAATGTCAGGCCGCCTCAACGGAGCAGGAGGCTTTGGCTAAGGAAGAAGAAATACCATCCACCGTTGGCTCTTGTTGCACTAGTTAAAGAAAATCAGAGTACTGGATGACTACAGTCTACAGATACAGTTGGTGGTGGTACCCATTACCCAGTGGCCATATTCAAACTCTTATCCACCTCTCTTTTTTTTAAGGACTCTTATCCACCTCATTTAGATAGGGTATAGATATATTTTTTCCTATCAATTAGAAATGAATAGGGTAGAATAGAATACCGGAGTGGATTATCCATGGGTGAATCTTTAGCTCAATTCACACATATTACTAGAAATACGTAGATCTAGATAACGTAAAGTCCATTTTAGATTCAAGTTTCTAATGTGGGACTCACTGAAGTCCATTTTAGCTTCAAGTTTCTAATGTGGTACTCACTATTGCTCTGACTACACTAATCTGCACAACGTATCGACTTCCATATTGAATCATCTCTACAACACATTTAGTTAATTTCGCTATGATATGAACACGAGATTTTTAATCCTAAGTCCTAACTTCTGATATGATCCCATATACATCTAGCCACTCTAATCTGCACGAATTAGTCACATGTTATAAAAGTCATCTCTAACTAATTCCAATCAATTTTGCTAAAATTCTAATGTGTGAATACGAAGTTTTTAGGCCCCAGCTTTTGAGGTGCCTACATGTAAATCTAGCCACACTACTTTGCATAAAGTAGGTTACTGCCATACTAAGTCACCTCGAATAAATTTTAGTCAATTTTACATAAATCTAGCCACACCATGTATGTAGAGTAGCACACCTAGCGCAAAGTAGTAATAGAAACTAATAGAGTAATAGTTTAGCTCAAAGCAAAGCTCTTCTGTTAGGCTAATCATTATCCAATGTGTATATATGGATAAGATTGGAGAGGGTGAGAAATACATAATAATAAATTGATGATATGGACAGCGTGGAAAAGACGACAAGTACGAGTATGTCCATAGTCCATACCCTCTGTGGCAGGTAGTCCAAAACTGATCAAGATTTTCATCTCATCACTGCTTAGATGCTCAATCAAAAAGAAACAAGAGCGGGGCGCAGACGACAAAACGTACCTCGCTCCCTTTTCCAACACGACGACTCGGGCAGCTTGCCTACCAGATGTCTATTAGCTTAAATTGCTTAGGTAGATGCTTTATTATGTGTTAATAAGTCAGTTCTAAGTTTGACTCGTACAATTTCTCCTGCAAGGACAGGCTTAATAACAAAAGAGTATAAGGAGCTCGAGTCGAGTAGTTTAGCTTGTTGGACATTTTTGGATAATTCTGATCCTTTTATACCTTATTACTAATAGATCCTTGTTAATCAAGTATAAAGTACTAGCCAAGTACTACTAGGCTAGATTTATTACTTAAACTAGTTACCAATTAGCATCCTAACTTTGCAGCAGAAACCTTCCAATGCCCAGAACTATGCGTTGCTTAAACACTAATGGAAACATGAGATAGACACAAACAGCCCTGCCTCCATTTGGGGCAAGCACAGAGTTCTCTATTAACTGAGCCAAGTCAGATATGTACAGAGTGGCTGCATATGATCAAGGATGCATGCAGGCACTAAATAAGTTTCTAAAGCACCAACGGAAGGCTTGCGGTTCCAAATCAGTTCAGGCACTTCCAAAAGCTTGAGTAAAGCATGAAAATGGAAGAACATGGGGGCATGGGGCATAAGATTAACTGGAACTGGGCACTGAGAACTGGCTGGAGGTCTTCAGAGAGGAGGCGTCGCAGTCATTTTATGTGGGAATCATAAACACTGAAGATGACGTCTGGGACAATCAGAGGCAGCTTGCTTATGTACATGAACAGCCGTCTGAGGTTCTCGCTTGACACTGTCTCCATGTCAACCACATCTTGGTCCTCGACGTAGATCCACAAGTCACCAGGACAGGTCTTCTTCAGGTTGTCACGGCAGAATGGGCAGGACTGCGATCTTGAACTCCTATAAAAAGGCAATGTTATTGTCAAACTATGGTATCTGGAACATAAACAACACTCAATCTCTCCATCAAAAAAACAACACTCAATCTTAATGGTGATATATAATACAATGAACACTGAAACAGCACATTCAGAGATTCAATCCAAGTTATGCTGATTGAAAAAGTTACATTGGCCAAAAGAATACAGACAAACCACAAATATCATAGGAACACCTAATACACAGGAACAATAAATCTCAAACACCCACCATCAGAGTTTGCTAACATATAAAGCTACTATGATCAGCGGGACCACAAGTAGTTTAATGAGCTAAATTGTTAGCTGAAGTGAACAAATGAGTACTGTCTTCATAGCCTAGAACCAATGGGCTGTAAACAGAGAGCACAGTAAAAATAAAAATAAATACTTGATAGGGCACCACACTCAGGTTCCTCTTTGCACTAAGGAATGGCAGAACATAGTTAAAAAAATCAGGTGGCGAATCACCACAATAAGCCTACCTACTGTAGTTCACATGAATATCACAATGCCACCTTCCAATGATCACTTCATTTTCAGACTCAAGTAGACAATGGGAAAGCATATAAATGAATACAGATCTGTTTCACAGAGCACTATGTTCTGCTGAGCTACCGGCCATTCATACCAAAAGGTTTCATTAGAAGAAGTATAAGCCCATATACATGGAGGGGTTCCATCTTGTTTACAAGCATATAAGTTGGTGGAAAGAACAAGGAAGATAAGTTTAAGCTTATCTATAGCCATTGTTCTCAGCAGTTCATGTTTAGCAGGATCTACCTTAACATGATACAGATAGGTGGAGGAATGATATAGATGAATCATCTAGCTAGAAGGCTTGTAATCGATAATGATAACAAGAGCCCATCCAAGATGTTTGCACTTGCATAGCAGTAAAAGTAGGGCAATTGAAATTTGAGAATATAACACTCAATGCAGTCACAGAAAACACGGGGGTAGAAACTGGATTGCGCGCATACCAGTCCTGGTAACATCTGAGGCACATAGCATGGGTGCAGTTAGGCAGCACAACTTTGCTGTTCATCTCCATGCAAATCCCACATTCCTCTTCCCTCTCAACATCAATATCAGATAAGGAGCCCCGTTCGTCCTCATCTTTCTTTCTGTACCTCTCCATGCACACGGCCTTCTGCTTCTTGTCCTCCACATCAGTGATCCCCCTTTGCAGTTGCAGCAAAGAAGGAAATATCACAGCTGCTCATGCCAAACATATAACAACTCTGATCAGCAATGCAGCACAAAAGATAACATGGTTAGGCAAAGATGTAAGAACATCACACACTCTTACCATAGAATTCTTTGATACTGGCTTTCCTCTCATGAGTCGACATGGTTGTCGTGCCATCCACATAAACCTGAACAATGAGCTACAAATTCAGGAGGGCACATCGATAATGTGAGCACTGAACCAACAAACCTGCAGCAGAGCATGCCACAGACCTTGTATATGAGGATTCTCAGCAGACCAAGCGCCCCGGCGAGGCTGCAGTCTGTCCACTGCACCAGGAAGAGGAATATATGAGCTGCGGGACTGTACGACAGCCGCATCTGCAGGCACGCACCATCATAGTCCCGGGGAAACTCGGAGGCCCTGCTCATCCAGATAAACAACTAGCATCACTTGGCAGATCACATGCACTCCGAGATGAGGCAAGCCTCACCTAAAGACCACACTAGTGCACTCATCTCGTCCCCTTTTTCCTCTTATAAAAGCAGAAACGGATATATAATTTAGAACGCTGAAACACATGGGAAGCAGAATTTTTTTTTTACGGAGTAACTTCCTAAACACATGCGATTCCCTCCTGATCTACTGCTGCTTCGCCGCTCGTGCGCGCACGGATAGCGCAATCAACAACAGGCACCGGACCAACCACCACGACGGATCCCAACGGAGGGGGCGCGAACCGGACGCTCGATTGATCAACCCATCACCCTCCCTGGCCGCCGCATTGCGCAACCCCGGCAGCAGGCCGAGGCCCCGCCGAAACCCCCAAGCACCCGCTCGATCACAGAGGCCAAACAGAGAAACGAGGAGGACACGGGCCCGTACTAGTGAACTGGAGCAGAATCGACAGGGGATGTGAGGCGGCGCCGGAATCAGGGCGGGCAGAGAAGAGGGAGGCGGGCAAGAGCTGGGCTTACAGGGTGTTCGCGTGCTGGATGTCAGCTTCGAGCACCTTGATGGAGTCACTGTACGCCTTCCGCATCCTCCACAGCCGCCGCGGCCGCCCTTCTCATCCAAGTGCCGCGCGGTCACGGCAAACCACCCTCCCTCCTCGCCGCGACGAAGTAATCTCCCGAACCTGGCCGACCGCCGAGCGCCGGAGCCGGGGGCTTGCGATTGCGATGGGAAGGAAGGTGAGGAGAGGGGTCTCGGGTCTCGGGCGCCGCGCGGTAGGGGTGGGGTGGGGTGGGTGGCGTGGGGGCAGCGGTGGTGTGGTGGGCTTTGAGGGGAGGAGACGATGAGGGCGCAGGGCAGGGCCGAACGCGAGCGTGCGCGTGCGTGCCGGGCGCGCAGGCAGACAGGGGGGAGCAGAGCGCACCGCGTGTGCCGCGGCGGCCGGCGGGCGTGGCCGCGTTCGGGATGCGTGAGATCCCCGTGGGTCTGGGCGCCTGCCCCTGCTGCTCCTGCCCGTCTGCCGGCCCAACTCTCGTTTTAGAGACTTTTTCATGTGTGCCCTTATAAAAGATCGTAATCCCCTTTGTGCTCCTGGAAAAATTCAGCGGTCTTCAGCGCCACTACTTCAACTTTTTCGGGTCCTCCATGCCACTTCCGTCAGTTCAGGCTCTAACGCCGTCAAACTACAGGTGTGAAAAGACGAAAATGCCCTTAAGTTCAAATATGTTATTAATTTTTTTTGAGCATTTTAACGACTTCAAATGAAAAAACTCAAAACTAGAAAGTTGTAGATCTCGTCGAGATCTATAATTTTCATATAAAAATTATTTTCATTTAATTCCGCAAAAAAAATATGATTTGATATGATTAATATATCTTAGAAAAATCATCATAGTTTTTTTGCGAAATTAAATGAAAATAATTTTTATATGAAAATTATAGATCTCGATGAGATCTACAACTTTCTAGTTTTGAGTTTTTTCATTTGAAGTCGTTAAGATGCTCAAAAAAAATTAATAACATATTTGAACTTAAGGGCATTTTCGTCTTTTCACACCAGCAGTTTGACGGCGTTAGAGCCTGAACTGACGGAAGTGGCATGGAGGACCCAAAAAAGTTAGAGTAGTGGCGCTGAAGACCGCTGAATTTTTCCAAGGGCACAGAGGGGATTGCGATCTTTTATAAGGGCACACAGGGAAAAGTCTCCTCGTTTTACCGGTGTCCGGTGGTGGTAAAACTAGTACTCGCTCGGTCGACGAAAGAATAAGGTCCTTGTCTGCCATTAAAAAAAAATTATACTGTTTTAATTTTTTTTTATCCTCCGTACCACTGCTACTAGTTTGGAACGGCGTTAAACTATAGGTGTGAAAAGTCAAAAATACCTTTAAGTC